>NW_019268540.1:466808-528893 GCF_002738365.1 Cucurbita moschata
GGGGGGGGGGGGGGGGGGGGCGTGGATTGTGGATCCCACCTCAGTTGGAGAGGAGAACAAAGTATTTTTTATAAGGGTATGAAAACCTCCCCTAGCAGACGCTTTTTGAAAATCCTGAGGGGAAGTGCGAAAGAAAAACTCAAAGAGGACAATATCTGCTAGCGGGCTTGAACTATACTCAATCTCTCCTATAATTTGATACTCGATTGTTATTGTTTTCTATCTTATTTCATTCAGGCAATTCCTTTTGCTGGATTTTCTGTGGCTATGTTCATGTTTTACTCGCTTGTCCCTGTACTGCTTCAGGTATGGATTGGAATATTTCTTATCAATATTATGCAAGTTCATGGCTGAATGGTTCAGCATCTCCCAAATAGTCTGCTAGTATTTTAGATCTCTAGCACATCTTACATTAGAATTTGGTTCTAAAAGTATGCATTTTGGCAGGTTAGCGGATCCACAATGTTGAACCTCTCTTTACTGACCTCGGACATGTGGTCGATTGTAATTCGTGTCATCGCATATAACGAGATGGTTCGTGGTCATTCGTCACCATCACGTCGTTCTTTTCTTTTCTTTTCTTTCACGAGTCATATCGGACGTTTTGTTTGTCTAAATCTAGTCATTTTTTGCAGGTTGATTGGCTTTACTACTTGGCCTTTGCTGTTGTTGTCATTGGACTTATTATTTATTCTGTGTATGTAATCTCTCTTGATCTACATTTTCCACCCATCTCTTAGAATCTGCTCGTAAAATACATATATATACTGCTCGAAAAGTTTCGGTTCGAACGATCTCAGGTTGCGTCACATTATCATTCCTTCAAGTCGTGGAGCGTTTATAGATGATTACCTAAATGATGGTTACTGATAAAGTTTTGAGAATCTGCCATTTTTATAGCCAACTTTAGCCATAGAAGATGTTTTTCCCGTCTAATGGCTACACAAAACCATTGTTATTACATTTTGCACTTATCTAATAGTGCTAGACAAACTCTGAACTCTTATCTCTAAATGCAGGGGTGAAAAAGAAGAAGATCAACGTCGAGCTGACATCGCCGATGAAGAATCCGAGCACGACAAACATGCATACAAGAAATGTCCTTCGAGAAACTAGGAACAAGGAACTTCAACCATCAGGTCGGATAGAAAAAATTAGGAAAGAGGTGTCTAATCTAATCTCGATTTAGAGTTCACTTACTCTTTTGTGGGGTTTTTTATGGGCTTATTTTTTTCAACACGTATAACATTGTGGTCGAAAATATGTCTTTACTGTTTATATACGTATACGTAGGTGGACAAATATGTATTTGTTAATTATGCTTTTATTTATGTCTTATATAATAGAATTTTTAGACTTGAAATTGTTTATTTAAATAATATTTTAAAATCAAGAAATGAACGTAGGATTGGTCGATATCAAACAACCCGTTTGATTATTAACTTACGAATATCAAATTATATGAGCCAAATAAGTTAACAAAAAAAAACATGTTTTTATTGGAATTTTATTATAAAAAGGTTCAATTACAAGAACTGATTTTCAAAGGACGAAAAGTAAAGCGAGGGTTAGATATTTTAATTCCCTCTCTCAAATTCCCGCCTGCTAAAGCGCGCGGATAGCGATCCGCGTGCTCAACTCAAAACATGATCTCAACCGTAAAACACAAACTCCAATCGACGGGTCACATTTACCCTCCATCATCCGAGCAATCACCTATAAATACTCTCGTGTCTCTTCCGCTTCTCACATCGAAGTATTCATATTTCGTCTTTCGCTCTCAAAAATTTCATCGGAAGCCTTTTCCCGCTACCGCGTCAATGGCTCGTACTAAGCAAACTGCTCGTAAATCCACCGGCGGTAAGGCTCCGAGGAAGCAGTTAGCGACGAAGGCCGCTCGGAAATCAGCTCCTGCAACGGGAGGAGTGAAGAAGCCGCATAGATTTAGGCCGGGAACGGTGGCGCTGAGAGAAATTAGAAAGTACCAGAAGAGCACCGAGCTTCTAATCCGCAAGCTTCCGTTCCAGCGGCTCGTTAGAGAGATCGCTCAGGACTTCAAGACCGATCTCCGGTTCCAAAGCAGCGCCGTAGCAGCGTTGCAGGAGGCGGCAGAAGCCTATCTCGTCGGATTGTTCGAGGATACTAACCTCTGCGCAATTCATGCTAAGAGAGTTACGATTATGCCGAAGGATATTCAATTGGCGAGGAGAATTAGAGGCGAGAGAGCTTAGAAACCCTAGAGTTGTGATTCGCGTTCAGAATGAAGGTTAGCGGTGTTGATTTGCCATTGAGGTAGTGTTAGAGAGCTTTAAAGATGAATCGGTGTTTAGATTAGGGTTTTCTCCATTTGGATTACGATGTTTCTTGGAACAGAACTGAAAATTCTACTTGGGGAAGAACGGTGTATTATTTAAATGAAAAGTATCTGTATCAACTTTGCAATTCTGTTGATTCTGTCAGTGAGGTGACAAAGGTTAAATTTTTGCTAATTTAGGAAAGGATTATAAAGGATTATTTCATCTAATTTAGTAAATGATTATGGATTTACCTGAATATATTATCTTCATTGTTGAATAATATTATGAATTGAATAATATTATCTTTATTGAGAGAATGAAATGAATAATATTATTTTCATTGTTAAGCCATATTTAGAGAATGGTTATAAATTTGGGGAGGGAATGATTATATACATATTTAGAGAATGATTATAGATTTATAGAGGGAATTATTATAGATTTATAGAGAGAATGAGTATTATTGCATGGGAGCCATCAGAGTTTATACTCAAAGTAAATAATATCATTAAACTCAAAGTAAATAATATCATAATATCATTTTATTGTAGTGGACAATATCATATCATTGAATTTATCATTGTGGAGGAGATTTACCGGGAGAGTTGTGTTCATTTAACTGATGATGTTTTATTTAATTGACCCAACTTATTTGGAATTACTTAAAATTTTTTAATGAATATATGTTGAAATTAGATAGACTTCTTAAATTTTTTTTAATGAATATATATTGAAATTATTTTTAATGAATATATATTGAAATTAGATAAGAAAACAAAAGAATGACAGAGGTAGATTAGTCTATGTTTTATTTTATCATTGAAAAAAAAAAAAAAACTTGTCTTTGTTTTTAAAATTTGGTTAAAGATTCAAATATTCCTTGAGAAATATGAAAAATTATTGTAAGAATGGTGAGAAAACAAACATGTTTTCAAAAAAAAAAAAAGAAAAAAAACTAAAATCTAAATTTTGAAGACAAAGAATCAAATAATTATTGGGTAGGAAAAACTAAGAAAATCTATTTTCCTTGAACCTGAAAATCCAGTCTTGAATATAACCAATTTAAGTTGCACACCTACCTGCCTAAAGAAACATACATTACCTTTCTGGGCATCTGGTGACATCAAAGATGGTCTTTTTTTTTCCCTGTTGATTAGCAAAGATGTGCCACACAACATGGCACCAGTCATATGATGTGGAAGACAGTACGAACTCACATTGAAAAAGAGATGATCTATCAGAGAAATGTATGGTTCATAATGTGTATTGAACATATATATATATATATATATATATATATATATTATATGTTGCTAATAAAAATCGAGGTATATCCTCTCATTTATCGATGTTCAGTTTGTATACAAATTGTGATAAGAATACGATCAGCAAGCAACTCACCTGTAGAACTCTCGGGGTATGTCGCTAGAAATGTTAAAGCATACAAAGAATATCAAACAAATGAACATCGCATCCAGCAGATTTCATAGAAATGAATGAAATGGCAGCATTTTTGCTCTTCACCAAATGTCCAATGTGAAGAAGAACTTCCAATGGCAACACATCAAGTTGGCCATCCCAATCTGGTACACTCTCATGTAAAACTGGTGCTACACTTGTGAATCTTCAACTTGGTTTATTATTGGTAGCCACCACCATATGATTGTTGGGGGGCGTACCCACTCATCATTGGATTATAACTACCCGAAGCATTCGATCCCAGCTGAAATCCACCTGGTGGTCGGAATTGCATTCCTTGTCCCATACCCATATTCATTCCCATGCCAGGGTTCATTCCCATACCTGGGTTCATTCCCATCCCAGGGTTCATTCCCATCCCAGGGTTCATACCCGGGTTCATTCCCATTCCCATCCCAGGGTTCATGCCCTGGTTCATTCCCATCCCAGGGTTCATGCTCATCCCCATTCCCGGATTCATACCAGCATTGTTCATACCCATACCCATACCCATTCCCATTCCCATGGGTTGATTGATTCCTCCGTAGGGCCCTCCCATGCCAACATTGTTCATACCCATACCTGAACTCACCATTGGGTTCGATGGAGCTCTGAGGGCACCCGCACCGGCACGGCCCATTCCAGAACCAGATCCCATAGCTTTACCCATGGTGATAGTAGAAGTCACTGCAGTTGTAGTAGGTTTTTCCATCCTCTTCTCTTTCCGATTTATGGAATCAAAATCCACTCCAATGTCTGCCAGTGGATTTGTTTTAGCTGCACATAGAGCAACATATTTAGTTAACCATCAGAGACAACAGATATGATGCATACATACACAAGTAAGAATCTGAGGGAGCACGAACTCACGGCCAGATATGTTCAAATCAACTAGCCCTCTGTTAAGAGTGTCGGTCCAGACTGTTGACTTTGTCTCAAACTTGCCCTTAGACGGTTGAGATGCTATTGAAAGTGAATCTGTTAAGGTTGGAAAACCTTGTTGTAACGGAACTTGAGGGGGCGCAGCTTGCGGAAGAATGCTGCCCAGAAAATCATCACTCCTTGGCTGTGCAGCATGTCCATTTTGTACCTGATAAGCTCCATGTGAAGCTAATGGCTGGGATGTAACGCCATGATGCTGCATGTTTCCACTGCCAAGTGGAGCAGCTGGCCCACTTGGATTTTGCTGAGCAATTTGTGTCGTAACAGAAGCAGCAGACCCTATATTCTCTATAAAATAGCCTCCACCACCATTAGCCTGCGGATTTGAACTGCTTGTTGAAGCCATCTGTGGATAGAAAGGAGATGTAGATCCTCCCTGTGGACCCCCATAGCCATGCTGTCCAGTAGGTGCCGTAGATCCCCCCTGTGGACCCCCATAGCCATGCTGTCCAGTAGGTGCCGTAGATCCCCCCTGTGGACCCCCATAGCCATGCTGTCCAGTGGGTGTCATAGATCCCCCCTGTGGACCCCCATAGCCATGCTGTCCAGTGGGTGCCATAGATCCCCCCTGTGGAGCCCCATAGCCGTGCTGTCCAGTGGGTGCCATAGATCCCCCCTGTGGAGCCCCATAGCCATGCTGTCCACTGGGTGCCGTAGATCCCCCCTGTGGAGCCCCATAGCCATGCTGTCCACTGGGTGCCGTAGATCCCCCCTGTGGAACCCCATAGCCATGCTGTCCAGTGGGTGCTGTAGATCCTCCCTGTGGGGCCATCCCATAGCCAAACTGTCCAGTAGGTGCTGCAGATCCTCCCTGTGGGGGCCCATAGCCTAACTGACCAGCAGGTGCTGTAGATCCTCCCTGTGGGGCACCATATCCAAGCTGTCCAGTAGGTGCACTTTGAGGCGGGAAAGCCATATTTGAGTACAAAGGTGCCGTAGTTCCTGGTTGGGGTTGCAAATTAAGGACGGAGCAATCATTTGGTTTTGAAGGCTGATTGCTTAAAGCTGTAAAAGTTTGGTGAGGTTGAGCAGGATCTGAGAAGGGAGTAGGCAACGCAGGCTGGTCGCTGGGGAATGAATAAGTTGGCAGGGATGCTGTGTTAGATGGAGGTCCAGAAGGAGGTAGAATATCTGCCAGTATATCGATCTCGGGTTCTGGAATAGTGGATGGCCCTGGAAGAAACTGTGGGTCTGATGGTGCTTGCAAACTGGATAAGCCAGATGCACCAGTTGAAGCAGAAAATCCATTACTAAATTCAGAAGTAGAGACTTGGTTTGTTTCCGGTGTAGCTCCTTGGGATTGTCCAAGGCCTTGGTGCAGAGAAGACTGGAAAGGATCTGTCATAGTAGAAGGATGAGATTGTCCAAGGTTTTGGTGTAGGGAAGACTGGAGAGGATCTGTCATGGAAGAAGGTTGGGGTTGACCAAGGCTTTGATGCAGGGAAGACTGGAGAGAATCTGTCATAGCAGAAGAATGGAATTGAGGGGCACCATCATCAGAAAGCATAGCTTTAAAAGGAGTGTCGCCAAAAGGATCTTCAAAACTCTGCAAGTACATAATTCGAAGGTGCTCAATACGGATTCAGTTCAACTAAAGTTTCTATCTTTTATGTGTTTGATTAGAAAAATATATGAAAAATGTCCGTTTAGTTGTGACAGATAATGGAAAACCAAAGGGAACGATGTATATATGTAATTTTATCAGAGTGGGCACTTCTACACTGAATGAAAAACTTAAAATGCACCATCATATACCTGATTACTGACACTAGCTACTGACATAATAGCGTGCGAGGTTCCTGCACCAGAGTTCATGTGGGAATCAGGCTCGAAGGCTCCAGTCACGTTTGCAGATGCCACTGGCATAATGGCCAATGGGTTTGAAGGAAAATCCGTCAGTGAGCCAAGTAAGTCCATCTCAGTATTGTTTGGTGGAACAGTTGGAGCAGCTGAAAAAAGAGGGGAAGTTCCTGTGGTTTAGTGCCAAGAACCAACAAAGTAAGATAACTTATAGTTTGGTTTGAGTCAAAAGAGTGGATTATCCTTAACAGACCCATGTTGGATTATCTTTGATAGGATGGTATGCAAAAAGACTTGTACATCAACTTTTTCTACCATGCCGAACACTTTTATGTCGATATGTAAGTAACCTTTACAGTATATCAGACTGGGATCCAAAACCTTTCTACAGAATTATGCATTTAATTTATACTAAAAAAATTGCATAGAAACAGGATACAGAGGAGATGTTTATTGCATAGCACGATTCATGTATAACTACTATACTACGTTAAAATGGTGACCGTGGGAAGTAGGCTACCTATAACTACATACACTTCATTGTATACAGCATCCAAGAACCTTCATCATTTAAAATATGCCCTCTGAATCAATATTTTATGAAAAAACATGATGTCGCTGTGACAGAGGCAATTGAGTAAACCATACTACCTATCCACGATATGTACAATTCAAGTCATACTCGTGAAGTAGATAACAATATTGTCATCACCAATTCCAGCAACCTTATGAAAACCAAAATACACAATACTGAAGAGGGGAGGGGGAGATTCTTCCCTATCAAAATGAAATCTAAAACTCCCAGTTTTAACTTTAAGCCCTTAGTACTATTAATATTCCTCAGTAAATGCCGCTATCACAATCAAACTCTTAAATGATGATAACACATGCTGGGTAGAGCTAGATTTAAATGGGGTCAACCTGAGGTTAATAGCATTAAAAACTAACAGAGGTTTTGTGCACCTGTGACTGAACTGCGAGGATCAAATGCATCAAAGGACCCAATTAACTGGTTTCCAGATGTTGGAGTACCAGGAACGGGACTTGACTGGCTAGTTGCACTGGTAACAGGCGAAGATGAAGTAGCAGGAGCAGACTTTGAGGTTTCTTGGTCCCTTTCCAATAAAAGATGTCCAGTTGACTAAACAGTTACTAAAACTGCTAAAACTAGAAATAGAATTGAGCAGAAGAAAACTAATACCTATCATTATGAGCTGGTGGGCTTTGAGACTCGTTCACTGCCTCTTCATAACTAGGAGGTGCACCAGTGTCTTGCTCTGAAAATTTATGATCATGCCGCCTGCCAAAAGAGATTCAACTCATAATTCAATTCATAGAACTCAATTGAACACACTATTCCATGAAAGTTTTTAAGAATTACCTCACGTCTGGAGACCTGTCATCACCTCTTCCACTACCATCACTGCAAGAAAAAGAAATACAGGCTAAGTACAACCCATGCCAAAATTGTACACCAGAGTGATCTGGGAAGGAATTGGTTCTAAAAATATCAAAATTTTCCTTTGCACAGTAGTTCTCAACAGCATTAGTATCTTAGACAAGGTTCAGAAGAGGCACTCCTACATTCACCTATCCCCCCCCCCCCCAGTTTTTGTGTAACAGTAAGGAGGAAACCCTCTCCCACTCTTTCATTGTAAACTTGTATCGAAGGTCTGGAATTTTTTTTTGTAAGTGTTTAGTTTAGTTTAATTAGGTACTGCTCGAATTTCTCAGAAGATTGGTTACCTGAGATTTTGTTTAGTTGGTGTCAAGGACAAAGCCAGAGTGATTTGGTCTAGTGCCGTTGGAGCTATTTTGTGGTCCATTTGGAAGGAAAGAAATGTAAGAAGATTCTGACAAGCCAAAGTCTCTTGATCACATTTCTGACATTGTCTGGTTCAATCTATCTAATTGGCGTGCTCGTCACTTTTTTTTCCTTAATTACCTTGTTTCTCTTACCAACCTCGATTAGAGTTTTTTTGTTTCACCCCTTATTTTTTGGAGAAGGAACTCCTGTCTCTTTATCCTTTAGGTTGTGTTATTTAGCTGTTGACCTTTTTTTTTTCTTTTACCTTTTTGATGTTTCTTATCTCAGAAAAGGGGTTCCTTTACATAATAGTGAAAGAATAATTCAATAACACATGATACATACCGTGCATTGTCATCGTGATCATTATCTTGATCCCTTCTTGAACCATATCGGTGATCATCAACACTTCTTCGTCCCCAACTATCACCATCCCTGGGACTATCTTTTCCATAGCGTTCTTCACCATCTCTCCTATATTGATCTCTATCACGTATATTTGAGTCAGAATTCCTCCCGCGGTCATCAGCTCTATAGTCATATTCTCTTTCCCTTCCATAACCATTGCTATTCCTATCTTCGTCCCTGCTTCTATAGCGTCCCTCATTATAATCATCATCATAACGGTCTCCATACCCCCCAGCATTGGAGTTTGGCCTATATGCTCCACCAGCTAATGATGCACTTCGAAACCTATCCAGTCATACAAATGCATTTATTGTTGAGCACAACCACGTTAAACTAATTATAAGGAGCTAACCTAATTTTAAAAATGCATGAGGAAAGGGGGAAGGAAGAAGAAGAAGACAACCGAAGAAAGAAAGAAAGAAGAACAAATGACAGATTTTTTTTCATGCCAAAACTTCTATTTAATTTCCAAAATCACCAGGCTAAAATTCAGGCTCATGCTGTTCTTACAATATTTGACAGAGAGAAGTTTGCTTGAGAAGCTAACAGACAACACAATAAAGATGCAGATTCTGAAGGAAAAAATATTAAACAAAGTTGAAGACTAAGAAAGGAGAAGAAAACATTGAACATGATTCACAAACATATTATCATACAAGATTGATCGCCAAACTTTAAGTAAATAACCTGCAGGCATTAAAATCACAGACACTTCTGCTATATAGACAAAATTGGAGAAATTGAATAGAGAAAGAAGCAGAAAAGAGATGGAGCGTTATATATATATATATATATATACACAGATATAGACTACACTCACTTGTCCCTGTTAGTATTAGCCTTCTGCCTAATCTCACTGATTCTTTCAGAATCATTCACTAGCAGCACAAGACTCTGCGACTTCTTTCGTACATTTGATCCTTGATCCCTTCCACTGGAATCAATATATTGAAAGCTGGACAAGCCCTATAGTGGGAAAAAAAATGATTAAGAAATTAGAAAAACATCCAAAGAAATGGAGAAAACTAAATAAAACATGTAGTTACAAAGAACTAAGAAACTGTATTACTGATAATTGGTATGCATGATCCTTGATTTCGTCTATTACTCGTTCGGATCCATGAGCCACCAGATACTCCAAGACAGTTAAACCCTGAAGCACAACATATTTTCTTTTAAAAGAACTGTACCCTCAAAGAACGCAAGAAACAGAAAATCAAGATTTCTTTTTCCCTGAATAATATAATCAAGCTTTAAGGACTTCCAAAAATCATGACAAAAACTGATGGAAGATAACATTTTTTTTCCCCTGTGAAGACAATGAACTGGGGAGAAAGATTATGTTCGCACACATGTGCGCCAATATCAAATGACAGAAATCAAACCTTGTATACATGCCGCCAATTTTTGCCAGAGTCATTAACACGCTTCCAAATAACTGCCATGATCATCTGACACTCATGACTGCATTAAGATTTAGAATGAGCTCTCTTCTAATTCAGGGTGGGTAGTAGAAATCATTCATGAAAATCAGGTAACACTTTCAATCAAAAAGAAGAGAAAATGTGATGCTTACTAATTTTTGCTTGCTTGAGCAATCTCTGCAAGAAGTGTTCCATGGGGGCCCCAAGGCTCATTGCTAGTAGCATCAAGAACCTGCCAGGCAGGAAATGATCTTATTGTCAGAGTTAGAAGTCTTAAATGACCAGGTATCACATTTCAAACGATTTTCACCTACAAGGAGAATCTATCAGAGAAGAGCAAAAGAAAATCATTAAGGGAGAAAAAAAAAAACCTTCTGCTCCAATCGAGGAACTTTAAGCACCGTCTTATTGACCTCTCTCTTGCTGCAAGAAAATGAAATACAAAGCCATTTAAGTGAACATCATTCAAAAAGGTAATCAAGCATACAAAGAGAGGGAAAACACCAACATCGAAGCACAGACCCTGAAATTAATTTTTTAAGAAAAGAATAACAGAAAAGTTTTGTTATCATTTTAAGGTTTTTTGAAGCATGGAACACATTGATTCTATAGAATAGGCATAGACAATCGAATCTATAATTTGCAGAGAACATTTAATATAGAATTCTTGATTTAAAACTAAAAGCATGTTTGATTTAAAATATCTAATTCACAAGTATTATGCCTAGAAGTTTTGTAGAGTCTCTCCTTGAGGCTTGAGATCGTTTAAGAATGGGAGGAGAAGCTTCGGTACTTCGGTAGAATGGTTGTAGGGTCTTTTGCTGGTGTCTTTAGTTAGAGTACTACAAGACTTTTCAAGAAGTATAAAAAAGCATAAATTTAAAGTAAAGCTAATCGTTAAGCTTTCATCATTTAAATATTCTTTAAACTATATGTTCCGAAAACAGTTTCATAACACCATTATTTAACATGAATTTGAACTTTTTAAGAACCTATCAGATAGAACTTTGTTTTCTTAGTTTTTAATATTTGCAAAACTAGTTTCTGTATCATAAATCATATAGACCTTCATTCTTTTTTTTTCTTTTTTTTTTTTTGGAAATTTAAGATGCACTAATTTACCATAACTTCACATTTCACAACTCTTTCCACATCACATTCTTTGTTCTTTCTACAGCAGAATGATTAAATAAAAGTTAAAAAACTAATATAGAAATTTTGACCATAGAAAACCCAACTAAAGTACAACAACCTTTCCAAATAATTGTTGATAATTTAGAATTATAATGTATATTCTATTAACACTACAGTTAATAAATTGTCTTATGTAATCTTTATAATTTACACCGTGATCAAATTACAAGTTACTCTCTTCTATGAACTTCAAACATTTATAAATCATACCAACTAAAAATAAAGTAGAAGCTGGAAAAGCTTTATTGAACAGTATGATAAAATGAAGTCATTAAAGTTGGAAAAAGTTCATATACTGATAAATGTTTATTTTCCAGTTTAAACTCTTAAATATTTTTAACTTAACTTTCCCTAACTAGAACTTCAAAAATAATTTAGGATGTTGCAAGAAAACGTCCATTTGAAATTCAGAAACATGTCAAATAGAATTTACAACCCTTACAGCTGTGCACTTCAATCATAAACCAGAAACCAAACAGGCTCTACATCATCCAGTGCTAGGATTTTTTATTTCTAACATTCACTTGCAGTGATGAAGTCATATATGAGCATTAAAATGTGAATTATCACTCACATATCCCTGACAGTCTGACCAAAGACCTTCTTCATCGTTGATGCCTTGATGGTACTAAAATTCAAGTGAAGCTCACCTCAAATATTCTGGGCTGTTTCAGAGGAAAACAAGTAAGAGTGTTTAAAAGCTTGGAATATAGATTAGAAATCTAAGTAATGAACATGAAAGTACATGTAGAACGACTACAATTCCAAATTGTGGTTATCTGACATCAAACACATCATGGAAGGAAACTTAATTTTCATCTACATTGCTAGCCACGTAAGTATACAACGAAATGTACGTTACAAACTTGGATAGATATGCATACACGCATCAGCAGTCGAATGGACGAGAAATACCGAACCACAAATCATGATCCACATCTGGCATTGTGAAAAGTATAAACAAATTCAAGTCGGTGGAAGAGAATTGGAAGTTTCCAACCAAAAGCACCGACAAAACCAAACGAAACCAAAATTCACCTAAATGAACAAGAATCAAGGATCCAGATCATTAACATCAATGGAAACTTCGATCATCAATCATCAAAAACAACAAGAGGCCAATTCAAAGAAAGAAAAAAAAAAGAAAAAAGAAAAAAAAAACAGTATTCCGAATTCAATTCAAAACTTCATTCCAACTAAACATTCGCGATCAATAAGCTGAATCAATAGCAAAGCTGTGGATGATGTAAATGAAAAGGAAAAATAAAGCGCAAGATCTGAAAGGAAAGCAGTAAAATGATAGAAGAGCATACCAATCGCAGAAGGAGGAAGGCGGATGGATCAGAAATGGAAGAAAATGGTTACGCCGGAGAGTGGAATGAGGATGGCGGATCTGAAGCTAGTTGGAGAGGAAAGTAGAAGAAGAGGCGAGATTTTTGAACATGGTCTTGGAAGAACAAATGCTCTGTCGAGGAAATAGCAGCGAAGGAGAATGGACGTACCGCGAGAGAGATAAAAGAGACAACGCAACTTACACGCAGTAAATTAAGGGAATGCATTTTTATTTTATTTTTTTCTCCTTTTTTATTTTGTCTCATTTCACTCATCATTGTTTATATCTATCAACCATAATCTAATGGAACTTCTATTATTAAATACCCTTAAATTCCTAAGCTCATTATTTTCAATATTTTAAAATTAATTTTTTCATAATAAAATTTAAGAATGAAAAAAATATATTTTTAAGCGTCTTAATTATAATTTCTATTTAATTCATAATTTTTAATATCACATTTTTTACCATTTAATTTTGAATTTTCTCGAGGGTTAAGTAATATTCGTTTAGATTAGTTTAATTCATTTTTACTAGACACTTATTTTCGCTAATAATAAAATTATTTAAAAATTTACATCTTATTATTTAATTAATTAATGAAAATCGAAAGATGGAAGAGACTAAAAATATAATATTTTGAAATTTATGGACTAAATTGAAATTAAATTAAAAGGGATAAAAATGTAATTATACTAAGAAAGGCAAGAGGTAAAAAAAATATATTATTTTTAGGAGTCTTAATTATAATTTCTATTTAATTCATCATTTTTAATATTACATTTTTTACCCTTTAATTTTAAATTTTCTCGAGTTTTAAGTAATACTTAATTTAGATTAGTTTAATTCATTTTTACTGGATACTTATTTTCGCTAATAATAAAATTATTTAAAAATTTATGGATACTTATTTTCGCTAATAATAAAATTATTTAAAAATTTATATCATATTATTTAATTAATTAATGAAAATGGAAGGACTAAGAATAAAAATATAATATTTTAAAATTTATGGACTAAAATTGAAGTTAAATGAAGAGCGTGGGGTAAAAATGTAATTATACTAAAAAGTATAATTATTTTTAATTGGAAAATATTGGGGAAATATATGAAGAATGGTCGCATCAGAACATTGGCCGACACGTTGAAGATTGAAATTTGAAATTGAAATATTTTAAAAAAAGAAAAGTATTTAATAAATTTAAAAAGAGGGAGAATATTGGTTTAAAAGAAAACCATGATATTTCAACAAGAACCATTCAATGACACTTGGCCCCAGCTGTATTGTTTGCGACAGCCCCAACTCATGTATTTAATTTATATTATTATTGTTTTTTTTTTTTCTTTTTTTGAGAATAACTCCACCTCCCGACCTATAACGGTGACGAGCACGTGATGTGCGACGCTTAGCTAACTCTGACTAGAAATTGACATTTGGTTAATAAGACCTTCATGGTCTGGTTTGTGCCTCTAACCAATAATCAACACTACGTTTACGACATTCAGATGCCTCATAATGACATGATATCTTTGATGGCCACCTACCTTCTTGTATGGGCGATGCAACGTACACACAAGCACTTTGACCAACAACATCGTTTAGATTTACATAATCAACTCCTAAATTCAGATATCAACATTTGATTTTGACCCAGGTCCCAAAACGACCATAAGCTTTCAAACTGGCAGCCTCAATAGTTTAAATCTATGTATTCTTTGGACGGTTTCCTTTTAATTGTTGTGTGGCAAGTGGCTCGAACATCATAATAAAAAAAATAAATTTTTAATTTGCAACTTTTTATTTAATAGATTCTTAAAAAAAAAAAAGATCTATTAAATATAAATATTATTTTATGTATAATAAAAATTTAACATTTTAATTGTATATTTAGTGTATTTATTAAAACATTTTAAAGTTTAAATTTATAATTTTGAAATTTACCTTGTTTAGCATTTTGTTAATAACCCTTTTTTGTTGCACAACATATTTTTTAAAATTACGAAAAAAGTGAGGAAAATTAGTTTTTAAAAAAATTCAGTGAATAATAAAATAAAGAAATTATACAAAAGTTTTATTTTATTTTATCCAAAGAAAAAAACAAGAAAGAAAAAAAAAACGAAGCGGGAAAAAGATGGGGGGATTTAAAAATGAAGAATCTCAAAATGCTCAAAGAATTTGGCATTTGCAATGTTCATCAATGGAGGAAGGATCTGCGGCTAGATGAAGCCATTTGGATCATATCGAAGACTTACAGAAGTATTCCTCAGAGGTTTGCATCTTCCTCCCATTAGAATCCTTTTCTGCCATAGCCGTTGTCCGTTTTCATCGCCTTCATGATATGAGATTGCCGTCGATTTTTTTTCCTTCGTCTGTTTCCGATCTTTCGATGGAATTTGAAACAATCGCTTATGATTTTCTCGGTTTGCAAATAGCATAGCCGATTCATTGTTTCTGAGATTTTTCTCGTAATTGAGATTTCTGTTTCGGTAGCCACTTTTCACCTTGCAGATTCTGCTCTTTATGAAATTGAAATTGAAATTCCTCTTTCTAAATAGGTCTAAGATCGACGTAGGAAGTCTCGATTGGCTTGAACTCTTCTCGTCGCTTCGAATTATATTCTCTGTTTCAGATTCGCCATTCGATTCTGCCGCGAAAATTTCCTCTCGATCTTCGCGATAATCTTCTCCCGCTTCCGATTCGCTCAAAAAATCATCATCATCATCATCTCCATCGATTTTACTTCCGATTCCGCAGGCGGAGAATTTTCCTCCGCCGAAGATTTTGTAGAACATGGAGGCAACTTCGGCGAGCCACTTCTTCTTCTCGATCTCGATGGAGTTTTCTTTTTCCTTGATGTTATCGGTGCAGTAATCGAATCTTTTTCGGAAGGGCTTGAGAAAGAACGATGGGACCTTGAGGTAAGAAACGGAAGGAGTGGTGGATTCCGCGGGATCTGATCCTGTGGTGTTGGTGATGATAACCACGGAAGCTTCTTGAGTTTCTTCTTGAAATTCTTTTGGTCTGATCTTGTGTAAGAAACCGATCTCCATCGCCGGAGCAACTGTTGGATAAAACTGCACTGCAGTATCAGTTCTTCCTTCAGCGCCTCCACGTCTCCCATTTTCTCTCTCCAATGCGATCTCTTTTAATTTAAGTTCATGTGTCATTATTATTATTTTTGTAATAACTAAATTTTTAATAATAATTTAATTCTCTAAATTTTAAATTTTATAACCATTATATTAAAGAGTTCATTTTGGTTATTGTAACAATTTTTTTTTTTGTAATTTATGAACACATTTAATTTCTAATTATATTGATATATATTTTTTAAAAATTTAATCTTAATAATATTTTTTACTATATATATATATGGAACCTTAAACGAACTCCTAAAAGAGGATATAGAGTGCTCTCGACCATGACGATGTTGCGATAAATATTTACACCGTATATCGGTAAGAGAGGTCTTAAGAACCCGCCTACCGCACTCGTAAATTTTTTTTAGCTACAATCGTTATCGATATTCTGATAATTTTGTAAAATTAAAAGTACATGAACTAAACTGTTATTTTCACGAGCATTAAGAAAATAAAAATATTTGGTTTTTAATTACGAGATCTCGATATAATTCGTGTTAACGTATGAGAAATTATTTAAGGGGAAAAATTATTTACATAATATTTTTTTAATAATTTCAAAATTTAGAAATGAAATAAAATATAGCATTTTTAAACATTTTCTTTTTTTCTTTGTTAAACTAAACCCTGACTTCTGTTTTATTCTCTCTTTCTCTGGTTCCATTTTCGATTCCTCAATCCTTCCCTTCGATTTCGCGGGTCTTCTTCCGCGGAGAAGAACTGATCCACAAGGAAGAAAGCTGCGTGAATCTTGTTTGATTCATTCAAAAGACGGAAGAAAATCACTGCTGCTGAGGTAAATTTCCTTTCTAAACCCAAAATCTGATTTCTAATTACCTTCATCCTCTCGCTCTCTCCATCCCCAATGAGAAATGAAATTTGTTTTTGTTCTTATGATTCGAATCGCTTGGCCTTTTCTGTTGCATAACTCTGGCTTCGTTGAATTTTTGTTTCACTTTATCAAAAAGGACTATTAAATTTCTGTTGTATTGAACTGAAAAACTCTGATAATGTTTTCGACGTTTTGAGGGTTCTTTCCCAATTCTTTGCATTGGGAGGATGAGACTTATTGTGTCCTTAGTAAATTTATTTAACTTTTCTACATTGAATCTTATGATATGCCTCGTGGGAAGAAGTTACTGGTACATGATTTGGTGTTCAGGATTTCCTTTTTTTTTCCATTGGAATCAAATGGTTTTAGTTTTAGGCAGTGTTACCCAATCGTTTTCATTTTGTTCCTTGCTAGAAATCTTAGATTATTACTCTAAGTTTTGAGTTCAAGAAATGTTTATGACATTGATTTGGAATCTCTATTGTTTATAGTGCTTTAATTTTCAAAGCGAACTCAAGAACTGGTTGATCTGTTCCACAGCAGGAACATACTATGCAAATAG
Organism: Cucurbita moschata; assembly: GCF_002738365.1. Lineage (NCBI taxonomy): Eukaryota > Viridiplantae > Streptophyta > Magnoliopsida > Cucurbitales > Cucurbitaceae > Cucurbita > Cucurbita moschata. The sequence goes on from NW_019268540.1 coordinate 484,007, forward strand.
CTTGTCAACCCCATCCACTAGTTTACTTCTCAATCAGGTCTCTCTCTCTCTCTCTGTCCTCTCTCTCGTACATGGAACTTTTCATTGTTATTTTGGGCTCTAAATTGATATTTTAATCTGAAATGCAGAAGCAGCTCTAAAAGAAAGAATGGATGGAAGAATATACAAAACTTGCATTCAAGCAACTTTGTTAAACTTGTATTTGTGGAACCTCAGACTCGTAAATTTGCTATGCCTTTGTGCAAAAACAGATTGAATGCTATCCCAAATGCAGAAGATGGGCACCCTTCTGCCTCAATGTCAGAAGACATCAATTCAAATCCGGTGCTTAATTCTATAGAAGGAGAGTTGTGGAGTAAATGGTGGCCACCAAAGTATCTATGGAGAGGGCTATCAGTTCTTTTTCTGGCTGGGCAGGTCATTATGAGGACTTTAAAGGGTAAAGTCCATTGGAAAAATACTCTTCAACAGCTAGAGAGAGTAGGACCAAGATCTGTAGGGGTTTGCCTTCTAACATCTGCGTTTGTTGGCATGGCCTTTACTATCCAATTTGTTAGAGAATTTACTAGATTAGGATTGAACAGATCTGTTGGTGGTGTATTAGCACTGGCATTCTCAAGGGAGCTGAGTCCTGTGATCACGTCGATTGTGGTTGCAGGACGAATCGGTAGTTCGTATGCTGCAGAATTAGGAACAATGCAAGTCTCTGAGCAAACAGACACACTAAGAGTCTTGGGATCGAACCCTGTCGATTATCTCGTCACACCAAGAGTTATAGCATCCTGCATTGCTCTTCCAATTCTAACTCTAATGTGTTTCACAGTTGGGATGGCATCAAGTGCCCTTTTGGCTGACAGCGTTTATGGTGTTAGCATCAACATTATCTTTGATTCAGCTCTGAGAGCTCTAAAGTCATGGGATATTATCAGCTCGATGATCAAATCGCAGGTTTTCGGAGCTATCATATCGATTGTAAGCTGTGGCTGGGGTATTACGACTTCCGGGGGCGCTAAGGGAGTCGGGGAGTCCACAACTTCGGCCGTAGTCATCTCTCTTGTAGGCATATTTATTGCTGATTTCACCCTTTCTTGTTTCTTCTTCCAGGGAGCTGGAGATTCCGTGAAGAACTGTATGTAAACTCATTGATCACTCTCATACGTCTGAATTTGAAGTTCATTTGTAGCTTGGTATTTGCTTTAAACTTCTAGATTTCCCTTAACCAATTGTTTAAACACACTTTAAATTATTAATTTTCAACAAATTATTCCAAAACACACTAAAATAAAAATAAAAACACTCAACACAGACCGGTAATCCCTCATTAACTTCGACTGTTCCTTTGTACAGCAAACAAATCCAATGCATCATGTGACATTAAGTATGCCACACCAAAATTGTGAGAAAGTCCCTTCAATGAAATAGAAGCCTATGCCACTATACATTCAACTGTTGTATCAACAATAATCTAACAATGCAAACTTTACATTCAAACCAATCTTACCACCCTCAGTTACCAACTTAGCAGCCGTTACCAGCCAATGTCCTGGAGTATCATGTGGGCCCTTTACCACCTCAGACGTATCGACGTATTTAAGAAGCTTTTTGGATCGAACCGGGACTGGTGGCGCCTCTCCATAGACACCAGAGTTCAGAGCACCTGGGACCTGCTTCTTTTTATCAGCAGCAGCTCTCTGTGTGAACGTAAATGTTGTGCTTAGATTGGTGAGGAAAGTCGACTTGCGAGAACCTTCAGGGGCAGCAGCCCATTCGGTTCTTCGAATGGTACAATTGGGCAAGTGAGTGAACTGCAGGCGTAGGTGAAGTATTGTCTTGGGCCACTTCCCCTTGCTGATAAGCTGAGCTCCTGTTACAATGTAAACACCATTTCCATCTTGCTTCAACCAGTTGGGATCGTGCCTGACAACTGAAGTGCACACATTTGAATATCTTTTCCATTTGACAGGTTCGAGGAATCGACCATTGGAGTCGCTGTCGTCGGTGCCTACCCACTGGCTTCGTCTTGATTGATCAGATGTGCCAATCAATCTAGCCATGACTTTTGGAAGGCTGGTTAGATGTTGTACATGTAGAGCCAACCAGTTGGACTTTTTCCCTTCTAAATAGAGGCGAAGACCAACTAATGGTTTCCTACTACTTGTGACCTGAAAGGATAGTTTAAATACCAAAACATGGTCAACAGTGAATGAGAATCAGCTAGCATCAATGGACTGCTCAAAACCAGAGAAACACAAGAAACATACTTCAATTTTACATTGCTATGCAGCGTTGTTCTTTTGGTAAAGATGGTTTCATAACATTTGTAGAATACCAATAGGAAAAATTGAGTACCTGGGTGGAGGTGATGTACGTCCTAGGGCTCATAAAAGTGAACTGCAGGGTAGGGCAGGTGGCCTTTCTCCTCTGATGCCCAAGAGGCAACTCACAGAAGTTTGGTGCCCATTGTGTCGGAATTTGGAACTCCAAGAAGTATTGCAAGTCGTTCAAAGAAGGTTTATCTAAAATTGCAGAATCAAGTCAGTCAGATCTATATTGACAGTGTGGGGAATAGTAATACTATTTTCAGAGAAAAGAATAGGAGGATCAACTAATGAACCAACACCATTAAAGACGTCAATAAGTGCAGCTAGGAGTGAAAAACTTCTAAGGATTATTCACTTACATCCCATTTAAAGGATAAAAATGCTCAATTTACATCAAAATGTCCCGTAAATTCTATCAACAGTTTCATGCATGAAACGAATTAAGATCTATATATTTTTGAAAGGCTATTTCTCCAGAAGTAATACAATATTGCAAGTAGTTTGACTGGAAATTAAACAGGCAAGAAGGTAAAGTTGAACAAGAGTGAAAACTAGAACGAGCATGGAGTAGCTTACAGCGCAAGTACAAGTTTATCGCATGGCTGAGATAACCACTGCCTGCAACCCCAGTAAGAAGAGAAGTAATAGGTACAAATTTGAATAAAATAACTTCTGGTTTAAAGCTAACAGTCTGAAGCCAGCTGGTATGACTGTGAAGGAAAGGATCCCCTCCTCGTTTAGAACAAATTAAGGTGATTCCCTGTTATGTTGAAAGTAAAGAAGAGAGTATTACGGGCTGAAACAATTTTCCAAAACAAATTCAGGTTTTTCTTTCTTGACTTACATCCTTGCTTGATGTTTCTGAAATATTGGCCAACTGTATCGAACTTGACTGCAAAATTTTTGTAAATATTTCTGGAACCTTCAAGAGAAGAGAAGACAGTTTAGAACTCAAGGACGCAGTTATCTTATTCTAGTCACGTCGTGAGAAGGCTATATTCATTTAAAAAATATTTTTTAAAACATAATCAACTTGATCATAGTTCAACTAATTAAGACATATACTTTGAGATTCTACATCCATTGGAGAAGAGAACGAAATATTTTTTATAAGGGTGTGGAAACATCTCCCTAGCAGACGCGTTTTAAAAACCTTGAGGGAAGCCCAAAGAAGACAATATCTGCTAGTGGTGGGTTTAGGTTATTACAAATGGTATCAGAGCCAACCGCCGGGAAATGTGCCAGCGAGGAGGCTGAGCCCCGAAGGAGGGTGGATTGGTGAGGGGTACCACATCAATTGGAAAAAGGAACGAGCACCAACGAGGAGGCTGGGCCCCGAAGGGAGATGGATTGTGAGATCCCAAACCGATTGGGAAGGAAAACGAAGCATTTTTTGCATAAGGGTGTGAAAGCTTCTCCCTAACAGATGTATTTTAAACACCTTGAGAGGAAGCCCGAAAAGAAAAGTCCAAAGAGGACAATATCTGCTACCGGTGGGCCTGAGTTGTTACATATACCTCAACAAAAAAGGTAAGAGATTAAAAAAACATGTTTTTGTTTTTTTAGAGAAAGTAATTCAACAATTTTTTGCATATAGATATACCTTCACGTCTCTTTTTCTATGCAGAGAAGAAGGACTTCTTTTATCTGAGAACAGAATATCTCCAAGATCCTCCAAGTGTCTCCGAAGTTCAGCAGGAGGTATAGACGAAGAAGGTCTCTGCCGTACCGAAATTAAGTCTTGACCTCCAATGGCGGTTCCTACTATTATATGCGTTCCATATGTCTGTATGAACCTGCCTACTAAAATTCATTAGCGTTAAAATAGAATGAAACTCAAGAAGCAAAATATCGAGCTTGATATTATAGGTGCACTAAAAACACCGGGTTCAACTAATCCTTGAATAAAGCCTTCTGCAATATCCTTCGTTTTTTATTGGTTCCATTTAGACAGCTTCTTATAATCTTTCTAGCTTCTCAGGTGTAGCACTGGACTACTCATACTCCCTTCCCCTCATTGTATTTCTTTTCTTTCAATACAAATCTGTCTTATCCACCCACAAAAATTGAAAACTTGGTATCACTGTCAACCAACTTGATGACATAATATAGGTAGAAAAAAGACTCCCCTAGTGGGGGAAAAAGGATGTATAGAGCTATGTGAATGTTGTATGTTTCATCATTATCACACAACTAATTCTATTGCAACCGCTATGACTGATACTCAAACAGTTAGCATGTATTAATAACTACAATTGGAAACGCGTGTGTAACCGTCCAAGCCCATAGCTAGCAGATATTGTCTACTTTGACCCATTATGAATCTCTATCAGCCTCATAGTTTTAAAATGCGTCTGTTTAGGAGAGGTTTCCACACCCTTATAAGAAATGCTTCGTTCCCCTCTCCAACCGATGTGGGATCTCACAATCCACCCTCTTGGAGGTCTAGCGTCCTCGCTAGCACAATGTCCGGTGTCTGGCTCTGATATCATTTGTAATAGCCCAATCCCACCGCAAGAAAATATTGTCTGCTTTGGCCGTTACGTATCGTCGTTAGCCTCATGATTTTAAAATGCGTCTGCTAGGGAGAGGTTTCCACATCCTTATAAGAAATGTTTTATTTCCCTCTCCAACGGATATGTAATCTCACAATCCACCCCCCTTGGGAGTCCAGCGTCCTCGTTAGCACACCACCCGGTGTTTGGCTCTGATACCATTTGTAACAACCCAAGCACACCGCTAGCAAATATTGTCCACTTTGGCCCGTTATGTATCGCTGTCAGTCTCACAGTTCTAAAACGCGTCTAGTAGGGAGAGGTTTTCACACTTATAAAGAATGTTTTGTTCCTCTCTCCAATCGACGTGAGATCTCACATTAATTGAACAGACACTTGATACGAAAAGAGAACACAAGCAACAATATGTAGAAAGTACCTGGACAACGATGCTGGGTCCCAATGGGATGGAACAGCTTTCTTCACTTCGTCTTGTAATACAAGTGGAGATGCCGTTAAATGCAAATAGTATAGTGCGATAAAATAACCATCAAAAGCAAGATAATTGGCATCAGCAGCATCATGAAACCAGTCTCCACTCAAATTAAACATAGAATTAAAATAGCCCGAAGGAACTTTTCCTTGAATGGAGGATCTCTGATTCAGTAACTCAGACATCTGCACAGAAATACATGGAACCAAACCTATGAATCTTAATTTTTCAGAATTGTACAGTGAAAACAGTGCAATTTATTCAGAATAAGCTTTCCCTCTTTTTGTTCTTTTGTTCATGAACCATTTCAAGAAGTAAAACAAAAACAAACTTGACATTGATAATTGAAAACTTTCAACTATGTTCAGAGTAACAAACTTCCTCAAAAAAAGAACAAGAACACAGTGTTATCAAAAAAAAAAATGTTTGTTCAACGCCAGGAACACTCCTGGCTGTGTTCAGTGCTTAGGTACTTCCAACAACCTGAGTATAGTTCTAGCAGATATCCTCGACGAATAGGTTAGATGTTCGAATTCCCGCCACGATAATAAATGAACAGGTAAAAAGCTTCATGCTAGATATGCCTACTGACAGAGTTTTGGGGAAATTTTATTGTTACTCGTGAATCCAATTCAAACTTGAATCCATGAGATGAAATCAAAAAACTAAGTGAAAATTTTCAAACTATCCATTAAGCTAATCACATGGAAAAGGTCGAGTAAATTCCACAAAGTGCACGAGAAGATCAAAGACATGGAAAAAGTGGAGAACCTGATTGAACTGAAGAACATCGGATTTGAAGCGAATTCGATCTCCTTTATCGCAACGAATGTCCTGAGAAACTCCCTGAACAACACCTCCATCGGGAAAAACAATATCTCTTTTATTTACATCGTCGATCACCACCAACCTCCGCCCTCCGGCGCCACTCCCCTTCACAAATTTTAACCTAAAATCATTCGTCAGATCAAACCCTCGCCCTAAACACTCCAAAGCGCGAGCCTCAACCGGCTTCTCCGTCGAAATCATCGTGGAACCTCCTGATGATCAGCGGATAATTGGAGGAACCACACGAATGAGATAAGATTCAAGAAGATCAGAGGAGGAGGAGGAGGAGGAAGAAGAAGATGAAGTAGAAGTAGGTAGAGATCTGAAAATTTGACCTGCCCCCAAATTTGACCAGATAAAATACGAATCATCATAGACTGACAACGGACCAAATATGAATTGAAAAATAATGAAAAACATTTTGGGATTCAGAAACACGAGGGAAGATTGATTGCGACTTCGATGGGGAAGAAAATTCAAAGAGAAGGAAGGGTAAAATATTGGCGGACACGACGGAGCGACCCCACGATGTTTGACTATGCGGCGGAAATGTCCACCGGAAAGTCAAATGCCGGTTTGATTACGAAAACCAATACCAACTCCTCCCACTTCTCCGTCCATCTGGATTTTCAACGCTATATTCTTTTCAAATGCAAATTGCGTAACCACGACAAACCAAAGCTCCAACATTTTGGTGGTTGAATTTCACCAACTTCCCATCAATCCTATCTTATCATGTCTTGTTTTCTAGAATTCTACGAGTTTCATCATTCAACACTTCCCTTTCAACAAAGTACACCTCCCCTTAATCGAGGCTCGACTCCACCCCTTTAGAGTTCTTTGTTTGGTCCTCCCCTTAATCGAGGCTCGACTCCTTAAGAGTCTTAGTCATTTTTTACTGCTTTCGAGGAGGGCTTGACACCCCTTTGGAGTCCTTTGTTTGGTTCTCCCCTTAATCGAGGCTCGACTCCTTAGGAGTCTTAGTCATCCAACACTGATGCCATGTTAGAATGAACACGACTCTTCACAATAAGTTCTCATGGCTTTGCTTTAGACTTCCCAAAATGTCTCACACCAATGGAGAGAGTATTCTTTGTTTATAAACCCGTGATCATTCCCTAAATTAGCCGATGTGGGACTTTCATCATCCAACAATATCAACGTGCACACTGTAACAAGCTCAATCAAACTAAAGTTTTAGAACGTCATATCGTTACAATCACATTATCCTTTAGAACGTCAAACAAAACCTTACATTTTTTCTTCCATATCCAACCTAGTTTTTCAAAGTCTTTGGATTGATTTAATTCGCCATTCAAAGTTTAAAGACTTTGGATATGATTTTTTCAATTAAATCACTATATTATATATATATATATATATATATATATATATATATATATATATATATATATATAATTATGAAGTTGACCTATGAAATATAAAATTTAAATTCAAAGAATTGGGATTTCATGTTGGAATAAAAACACTTAGAAAAATTGAAATATATTGACTAATAAAAATAAATAATTTTTTATTTGAAGCACACACATCTAACTTAAGTAGATTAATTTAATACGTGTAAGAAGATTAATTGACCTTAATGTTATTTTTACTATATGCTTTTTTATGAATACAATGTAAGGTTGATTAATAATTTTTTTTTATTTTATTGGCTTAGGAAACACATTACTTGAAATAAAATTATGTAATAATAAAATTTAAATTTAAATTTGATCAATAAAACTTGGAATTAAATTTTAAATGGTTGTTTAATAGAGTGGATGGCTAGTTGTCTTAACGTGATTAAGAAATGACAGTCAATATGTTTCAAGCAACGTGTCCATAATTTACTCTGAAAAAAAAAATAATAATAATAAATAATACATATATATATATATATATATATATATAAAAGAGGATGCAGTATAACTAGTGTGTCAGTGGTGGAATTAGTCTATCGAAATCAAATAAATGAAAATTTTGTGGGTTAAGTTCCTCCCGTGTCACTTTCGATTGGCAACGAGTTATTTTCATCCTTCATTTGGTTGCCGTCCCTAAAGAAGTTGAAAGATGACCCTCGTTACACAGTAGGGATTGGGCATCCATCGTGTCGAAGCCTCTTGCCATGTAAAGTTACTGAAGTTGGTTTTGAGTCGACGGGAAATCTAAAATAGGTTGTTGAATAGACGGTTGAAGGGAACACAACCTACCAAATGAGCTGTGAAATTTGCAGATAAAGAGATCGAATAGACGGTTTAGTTATGAACGAATTAGCTTAGATCATAGGGAGTGATCTCTGCAGCCATCAAAGTAGTTGAAGTCGAGATTTACGAGTTTCTATAAAAATTAGTTTGGATTAAACTAAATTAATACTAATTTCGTTTGTAGTATGCTAAAAGTGTGACTAGAACCTACTTCGGTAAGAGAATATCTCGAACGAAAAACATATTTTTTATTAATCAGATCGATTAACATACATTTTAAAGCATATAAATTAGAGATTAAATTCAAAATTTGAATATTATTTTTCAAAATGTTTAAATTCAAATTTTAGAGGAAAAAAAAATTTCATTACCGAAGAATATTAAGTATATATATAAAAAAATAATAAATTCAAAATTTAGGAGAAAAAATATATTTTGTTACCGGAAGAAATTAATAAATATAAAATATAAAATATAAAATTATGAAAAATAAAATATTTTAGCTCTAAAGATTTATCCATTGTTTACCGAATTACCAAAAATACCCATTGGGGACGCCTCTTTCCGCGAGGGCTTCTACTTAGAGACTGATATATAAGCAGAGGGAACTCTCTTCCTAACCCTAGGATTCTCGTTGGCTTTGCATCCTCAAAATTTTCAGCAAAAATTTTGTCGAGAAAAATTTCCAAATACCATACCGATATTCGGTGGATCATACAACAAATTTGGACATGACGGATTACGACGGCAGGTACGAAGGTAATGGGGAAGATGTAGACAACTATGGCGATGGTTTTTCTCCTCAAGCTCGTGGGGGCAGCCATGGTGGCCATGATACTCACAGTGATTCCAAATCTCAGGTCTTTTACTCTCGAACGATACATGCGCAATTCATTTGTTATTTTACGGTTTAGCTGAGATTTTGGGAATCGATGGTAGTGCTGCTTCTAACCTGAAAATATTTGCAATTGGAGCTCAAATCGAGTTTACCTGTCCCATTCTTTAGTTTCAGTTATCAGTGGGACAGTTGAAGTTCGATATTCTGTCGTAGTCTGAGTTTTGAGTAGTTTGAAAGACTGAAATATCACCTTCAAACTTCCATCTTGAGCCAAGAAAATTCATGAAATGGTTTAAGTTCCATGATTTCCAATACTAATTCTCTATATCTTGTTTGGAACGAGAAAGAATTTATTATTTTTGTTTGGTCGTTTCTTATGAAGTATAAGACAATAACAGTTTAAGTAATACAACATTTCAATCACGATTTAAGGTTAAATCAACAAAAAAATTCTATGAAATTCGAAGAAATCTACCCATTGTTTTCTTGAAGACTTTCCAAGTAAAAACTGAATTAATGCATTTAGGATCTTAACCCTTATATAATTCAGAGATGTGGATCTCGGACCTATTAATGGGGATATTCCCGAAACTCACAAAAAAAAAAGGTTCTTTACCTTACTTTACCTTTTCCAGTCAATAAGGGAAGGTCATAATGGACCTCAAAATAGGGTAGGGGAGCCCAAAAAGTCAAGAGAACGCTTGGTCTCAAATTCCCTGACTTACAGTGATAGGTCAGTGGACGAAAACAAGACAAGAAAGATGAATGAGACTGATTGAACAAGGTAAACTCAATAGAACCAAACCAAACACCTATTCCATGTTACCTCGTTCTTGTTCATATCTCTCATCAATCAAAAGGTACTATGAGATAATGTCTATCTAGCAAACTCCCCGCCTTTTCTATCTTTCCCCTATTTTTGGGGATACTTTTGGCTACGAACGATGGAATTCATTTGAAATCCATTAGTATTTGGAGTTGCTCATGGTTTTGGAGAAACCTATTGACCATAAGTTAATTCTCTGTATTCTTTTTCATTGGGAGACATTGTTTTAGTTGACGTTAGGCAATTGGGTGGATTTTGGGAATTGGATCTGTTTCTGCTTGCTCTCCCCCGCATTAAAAGGTCTTTGTTGTATTCTCTTCCTTAGCTTGGATTGAGGCTTTTCCTCCCCTTCCTCTTATATATAATTTTATGATTGAAATAGTTTCTTGTAAATTAAAAGATTTTGAAGAAATCAAGTGTTACTGACAAATCAATTTTTTACAGCATGCTTCTCGAGACTATGAAAGAGAGAGTTCAAAAAGTCGAGAAAAAGAAAGAGACAAGGGGCGTGATCGGGAGAGGGACAGGGAGAGGGATCGGGACCGAGGAAGAGAAAGGGACAGAGAGAAAAGCAAGGACGGAGCAAGAGATCGAGAAAAGGATAGGGATCGTGACAAAGACCGTGATAGGGATCATGACCGTCATCATAGAGACCGCCATAGGGATCGAGGTGATAGGAGGGAAAGAGGAAGAAGTAGAGATGATGATGATTACTTCAGGAGTAGAGACTATGACAGGTAATGGAAGTTTAATATCATTATTTTCTGCTTACATTTTATAGTTCTACTGATAGTGGTTTCTGTATTAATTTGCCTAGCTTTTGTTTTTCATAATGCATTCTTGGCCCTTACCTCTTGCACTTTAGGGATTTAAAATTAGAACAAGGTCACCTGCATTGTCATGTAGTGTATAAAGGAACTTTAAGTGCTCCGACCTTTTTTGGGTTAATATTTCTTATTCTAATCAGAGGCAATGGCAATTAAATTGGTTTGTTTCATTTATAGGAGGAGAGACTATGATAAAGACCGAGAAGACAGACATAGACGTAGGTCTCGTTCTCGCTCAAAGGGAATATCTGAGCATCGGTCAAGAACTCCTTCTCCTTCACGATCACGATCACGCTCCAAAAGGTTGGTAATAGGAGTTAAGAGTTATGGTTTTCTTTTATACGGTATCAATGTACATCTACCTGAAGTTTATGGGTTGTAACTTTGTAGATTAATATTTCGACTATTTGATTGTAATTGACAGCTATTAAATGTGAGCAGTAAGATAATGTGTTTAAAAGCCATAGATTGATATGTTGTTATTTAAGTCAACTGTATGGGTTTTGTTGAGATTTTGAATAACTATCTGCAGTTATAATTTAAAATGTGAAAGATTGAGTTTTTGTGCACTTATGGTTCTCTGGCATTTCTCCAACTGCATTCTTCTTTTGCAAGTTCCTCACATTACACAATTACCAATACGACTTTCACCAGATTTATCAACAATGAGAGTGAGTACTATTTTTGTCTGTCAGTCGTCTATAAAGAAAGAGGTGAAGTTGATTTGAGAGAACTTTAATTTTGGTTCTTTCTCTTCAAGTGCGTCTTTCATCAGGAGTTTTGTAATTTTGGTCTTTTTTTGATTTGCACCAATTGGAGAGGCCTTTGTCTTGTATGTTTCATTGTTTTCAATGATTTTTTTTTTTTTTTTTGTTGCATCATTCTTTTGAAAGATTTGAACGTTAGAAAATTAGTCAGTATGCGGAATGTTATGAAACATTTGTTTGCCGTTTCATTTTTTGTTTAGTATGATAGAGTTCTATTTTCCTATGGACCATAGACAATTGTTAATATGTTCTTCTAAGTTCTAAGTTGCCATGGAATATAAGGGACGTCCACATCTTGTTTTTGAGCTGTGTATCTGGGTAGTGTTTCCCAGAAAGAAGTTGTATGGTTTGGAATCATGTATCCACTCAACATTTTATTGTGAGCGACAGGTTATCTTTATTTGGTTTCCCGAGTGCTCCGTTCGTCACATAGATACCTGTTAATTTTTTAGTTTAGGTTGAATTTCTTCTGCATTATACAGTTTCTCTCTCACGGTGATGAGATTTCAAGGTTTAGCGCCTTTCTGCTTCTTTTGTCTCTGAACTTGTTATGCTAACATCTCTTTATCTGCAGCAAAAGAATTAGTGGTTTTGACATGGCTCCTCCGACTACTGCAATATTGCCTGGTGCAACTGCTGCTTCAGGTACCTAATTCCTTACACACAGGAATATCCTTTTGTATTATTTAACTGCTTTTCTTTGTTGGATATAGTGTGGAAAGTTGACAACAAATTGCATGGTGTCATTTGGTAAGCTATATTTTGTTCCTTCATCTGCATATGTAGCAATTTAAAAATGTGGTCTTTGAGCAGGCTATGCTATTATTTATTATTAAATTGGTACACTCATTCTGAAACTGAGAGGTATTTTGGTTTTTTGTTGCTTGTGTTTGGTGTTTGTTTGTTGTTTTGTTTCTATGTCTCGTCCAATGTTTGAGAAGGCAATGTTGGGCTACTTGCCCCTATGTGCTGACAATGGGCGTGAGCTGACTTCTGTAGCTTTTATGTGCAAGAAGGACCAATGCACCGGTTAGATGGATCTTGTTCGTCTTCATCTGGAAACTTATTCCTTTTTGGGTAGTCTACAAATATTTTTCAGAATATGTACATGTATAAAATTTGTATGCTTAAAGAATTTATCAAAGAGGCTAAGTCGCATCATATTGTGTTTCGTGAAGCATGAAGTAGGTTCAGGTGATACTTGAAATCCTATGTGTGCCAATGTTGTTGGGTTGATTATGATTATTTTCTGAGATATAGCGTCATTTCTTTAGCAGGCCAGATTCCGGGGACAACTCCAGCTATTCCTGGAATGTTTCCTGCCATGTTTCCACTGGCAACGGGCCAGGTAATTCTGCCTCTCCCATATCCTTTTTAAAAAATTGAACAATACATTGATCTTTTGAAAAATGGCATTTATTATCTGACCGAATTTATATATTTGAACTTTACCTTGTTTTGACTTTTATTTGTTTTCATGCAGCCCTTTGGAGCACTTCCTGTTATGCCGGTTCAGGCAATGACCCAGCAGGTAATGATTTGCCTTGTTTATCTCTCTCTCTTTCTTTCTTTTGGTTTTACGCATTTTAAGTTGAACTTTGAAACTTTGGTGTTATTTTTTAGGCTACAAGACATGCACGGCGCGTTTATGTTGGAGGGCTACCGCCAACAGCCAATGAACAGGTTTATTTTGCGCCTCTTGTCACTCTTCTGTTATTCATATTTTACTATATTATTTAATATTTGAAGTCCGTATCTTCATATGTATTCTTATCTGGAGTTCTATACCTTTTGCATCCAATTGCAGATCTTTAGCTAATTTGTTCTGGGAAGGTCTTAGTTTCCATTAATTATTGATTTTTTTTATTCTGTATTGCCAAGCATGAATTATTATCCTACCTGTTGACTCAAAGAAAACTTTGAATAACTTATCTTGGCTATGTCTGTTCATCTCCTTTTCTCAAGTGTAGTGGCAATAACCTTGTTCATCTCCTTTACTCACAAAGTTTATTTGTTGTTTGCAGTCTGTTGCCACATTTTTCAGTCAGGTCATGGCAGCAATAGGAGGAAATACCGCTGGCCCTGGTATGGGGTTCTTTTTCTTCCCATCTAAAATTACTTCATTTTTTATTTCTATTTTTATGCCAAGTTAACCAATTCTTATGTTGGCCATCTATCGTTTATAGGAGATGCGGTGGTCAACGTGTACATAAATCATGAGAAAAAGTTTGCTTTTGTGGAAATGAGATCTGTTGAGGAAGCTAGTAATGCAATGGCCTTGGATGGTATCATCTTTGAGGTGCGTAGTTTTCATTAGTGTGTATCTTATATACATATTTTATGTTCAGACAAAATTTATTGTGAAGTACATTTTTCTTATTTCTTATTATTTTTCAAATTAGGGAGCGCCTGTCAAGGTGCGAAGGCCTAGTGATTACAATCCTTCACTTGCTGCAACGCTTGGTCCCAGCCAGCCGAATCCCAATCTGAACCTAGCAGCTGTTGGTCTAACACCAGGTTCTGCTGGTGGTCTTGAGGGTCCAGACCGCATTTTTGTGGGTGGACTACCCTATTACTTCACAGAAGCTCAGGTCAGGGAGTTGCTGGAGTCTTTTGGGCCCCTGCGAGGTTTTGATCTGGTGAAAGATAGGGAAACTGGAAATTCAAAAGGCTACGCATTTTGTGTTTACCAAGATCTTTCAGTCACAGACATAGCCTGTGCAGCCCTCAATGGTATTAAAATGGGTGATAAGACGCTCACTGTTCGACGTGCTAATCAAGGTACCAACCAGCCCAAACCAGAGCAAGAAAGTGTTCTGTTACACGCACAGCAGCAAATTGCATTGCAGGTGAGTAAAGTTGGTAGGCCTTCCCTCTATTTATGTTGAATTTTTGAACAGCACATGCAATGCCCTTCTCCTACATAGGAGTTTTAAAATAGGCATACATCATTGAGATTATCGTTATGTACGTCTTTGTATTTCAACCGATTAACTTGGAGAAGAATGCTAATTGCATATTTCCATTAAGTAACCTTTATTAACTAGATAGTTCCATTTAATTTTTTATTCAGTCAGCACGTTGTTGAGTTCCTTTGAATGATCTGAAGGACTGAAAATTCCCAAAAATAGTCTAAACTTGTAAACTTTTGTAAAATGCATGGAATTAGTATGCTTTTGTAAACTTTTGTAAACTGAAAATTCCTAAATAGCGATAAATGACTTTTAGTGGTAATTAGTATGCTTTAGTTTCCTTGTCTGGTATGCGTTTCAAGTGCACCTATTAGTGAAAGCATGAATAAATCGAAATAAGACCTGAATCTGTACTGCTCTTTAGTTTGCTCTTGGTTAAATTTTTGTTGGTCATCTATCTCTTAATATGGTAATTTATGGCTGTGAAGTATTATCTTGGATTTATTGCTGTCTTACCGTATTCTTTTTGCAGAAGCTGATGCTACAGCCAGGGGCTGTATCCACCAAGGTCCTTTGTCTTACACAAGTTGTTTCCCCTGAAGAGCTTATTAACGATGAAGACTATGAAGATATCATGGAAGACATGCGAGGGGAAGGCGAAAAGTTTGGTAAGCTAATACATTGTTTGAATGTTTACATAACGCCATAGATTCTATATTGTAGATATAATCCTCAATGCTTCATGCATACTTATTGTTTCCTTGTTTGTTTTTTCTGTGTGATATCTCTGTTTTACAGCCTTTTCTTGTCCTCACATTCTGGTAGAAAGAATCAGACAAATAACTTACAGACAGAAGCCTCCATAACCTTCTATCTTTATACGCCGACCCAATATAAGTTTCTTACTTGATTCTGCAAATTTGTGGTTCCAAGTGTTCATATTATGTCTTTGCAGGTACATTAGTGAACGTCGTTATCCCACGTCCAGGACCCAATGATGCAGCACCTGGAGTTGGAAAGGCATGAGTTACTGAATTTCAATCATGCTTTCCATTTTTTTCCATTTTGAAAATTATCTGCCAGTTTATTCGTCCTGCAAACCCATTTTTTTTTTTCATACCTTTGAGTGCTCAAAGGTTGCAAAAGCATTCATCTTATGATATTAAGATGGTTAAATTACGAATTTGGTGCTTTTAGTTTTGAGAAATTTAGAATTTAGTCTTTTTGACTTTAAATGTTAAAATTAGCCCCCATGGTTTGACAAACCTTCATAAATATTTGAGGGTTTTATCAAACCATAAGAACGGAATTCTAACTTCTTGAACCGTTGGGACTAAAAACCCTAACCTTTCCCAAATCATATGGAACAAATTTGTAATTTAACCTATTAGGAATAATCTGAGTGGTAGAGATTTGTAGAAAACTGAAAGTGTAGTTGAGTTTAAGATTTTTGTCATGTTATCTAGAAAGTCTAATCGTTTCCAGACATGTTCTATACACCAGGTGTTTTTGGAGTATGCAGACATTGACAGCGCAACCAAGGCTCGAGCTGGTTTGAATGGAAGAAAATTTGGAGGGAACCAAGTAGTGGCTGTATTCTATCCAGAGAACAAGTTTGCCCAAGGGGAGTATGATGACTAAACCTCCTCTCACTTTTACACAGTTGTTGGACAAATCTGTCATTAGAAAGAGAAAAAAAGAAAAAAAAGAACAAAAAATTTACCTTTATTCTAAATGTGGTCGTAAGTTTGTGTGTTTATCTTGAATCTGAATTGAGTAGCCAAGTAATGCAAGTGATCTAGATTTAGATTGTTAGATTCTTGAATCTCTCTTAACCTATTTAAATTAACTGATGTTGGAAAATTTGGTTCCATTTTATTTGATCAAATCTTTGTAAAGCCTTGAGATCTACTTGCCATTCCTCTTCTATGCTAAGGCGGCCACTCTAGACAAATATAAAATTTTTGGGGGAAGGATGCTCTGTCGAAATTCATATCGTATTCGATTTTATTTTGTGATTATGTTTTGATCAAGCATGTCTGGGGCATGGCTGACATGATGAACCTCCTTGGCATGGTACTCTTGAATTGAGGCTTGTAGCATCTTGCGATAGAGCTCGAGTTTTGTTCACTGTCTTCTCAGATCATATTAGTTTCTTCTTTTCTAAATCATCATTGAAATGATATGTCTATTCTGCCTCCTTTTCATTTTAGTTTCGAGGCATTGGGGCTGGAATTCTCTGTGGGGATCGGTTCGAGGATTGAGATCTTGCATGTAAGACAAACTCATTCGTGCTTGAATTGTGTAGCCAACCATAGAAGCACAAGAGGAAGCTAATAGCCTAAAAAAGCATCAAACAACCTCCAATAATAGGTCCAAATTCGATGGCTGAGGGGCTGATATACAACACATACCCCTTGGCATTATTTAAAGGAGGAGCTCCAAGCATATGAACAATGATATCAGTTTACAGGTCGGATCTCAATTCCTTCAACAATCAAGCCTTGATAAGGGCTACGAGCGAGCTGCTGGAGATTGAAAATAATGGATCCATCGTCTCCCGAGTGGTTATAGAACTCACCCATATGAACTTCCATCCACCCGTCTTGTCTTTCTCGAATTTGCGTGGGAGCTCCTTCAGGAGGTTCCAACAGCACTTGCTTTGCTTCTTGGGTGTCGTCCCCTTCAGAATAAACCCGCAACTTGACCGGCTTCCTCTCGAACACCTGTGCCTCCTCCGTAAGCTTGAACACAAAATGAGCTGCGTAGTTTGTTTTCAGACTCAACTTTCTTGCTTCAATCCTGCCCTCTATTTCAAGCCACCACACATGGTCCAACCTGGCCACTACACCAAACCTGATACAAATTCTTTTGTTAATAAGATGAAATATACAACAAAGATCCTTGGCTCCATCAAACTTAGAGTTGGGAGGTAGAACTCCTGACGGTTCTCTCTTCAAGGTTGCTATCCTTTCAGGTTCTCTCTTCAAGGTTTTTAAAATGTGTTTGCTAAGGGGAGGTTTCCACACTCTTGTAAAAAATGCTTCCTTGTTTTCCTTCTCAACCGATGTGGGATCTCACAACCTACCCCATTTGGGATTCAGCGTCCTTGCTGGCACTCGTTCCCTTCTCCTATCGATGTAAGACTCCCCTAATCCACCTCTCTTCGGGTCCTTGCTGGCACACCTTCTCGTCCACCCCTCTTCAGAGCTTAGCCTTTTCGCTGGCATATCACATGTTTGGCTCTGATACCATTTGTAACCATCCAAGTCCACCACCAAGCAGATATTGTCCTCTTTGAGGTTTCCCTTCAAGATTTTTAAAACACGGGGAAAAGTTTTCACATCCTTATAGAAAATGTTTCATTCTCCTCCCCAACCAATGTGAGATCTCACAATTCACTACTGTTCCCACATCCTTGTAGAAAATTCTTTGTTCTCCTTCTCATTCTCCTCCCCACCCAATGTGAGATCTCACAAATTCTTTGTTCTCCTTCTCATTCTCCTCCCCACCCAATGTGAGATCTCACAATTCACACTGTTCCCACATCCTTGTAGAAAATTCTTCGTTCTCCTTCTTAACCAATGTGAGATCTCACAATCCACGTTACCAAGAAAATTCAATTTTTGATGGAAGAAGAAAACATATTAGAACCAAGTACCGTTTCATCGTAAACATAGTTAGCGATAGAAAATTAAAAGTAAAGCATTACAGGGGATCTCACTTATTTGTTAGTTTCATAGAAAAACACTATTGGAATGAGTAAAGTAAGTAAAAGAGTTATTGGAATGAGTACAAGAAAGTCGAGGTGAATACCTAGATTGAGGGTCATGTTCCCATTGCCAATATTGGGGAGTGTCGGACCACACGATCTTCAAGTCCTTTGCTCCTCTCATGTACCGCACCTTCCCACTCTCTTTCTCCAAACCGAAGCTCTGAAACTTATACGATTCAAGAACATCTCATCAAATTAAGCTTTTCTTTCAAATTATCACTAATTTTTTTACCGTGTTTCCGGTGCCGATGAGGAGTGGATGATCGGAGAGACGAAAGTACAGATCCTTCCTCGACAATGAATTCAGAAACTCCGGCAACGACGGCGATGACGACTGCGAAATGACGTCTTTGATGTCGGAGGGAAGCCGAGCTTCCCAAACAGCGTCGGAACTAGCGATGGATCTGAAGGTCCGGGAGACTGCGGCGGCTCGGCAACCGTCCTTCACCGGCGTTAGGGCGAGGATGCGAGAGATGCACTCCTCCGGGAGCTGGGTGAGCCAGTCGATGTCGTCCATTTCGTTGCCCTTTCCTTTCCCTTTCGCCAATAATGGAAGAGTTGCAGAGAAAGCACGTGAATAAAGCTATGACACTGCTTCACTAACTTTTTTGTTCTTTTATTGGGAATAACTTTACTCTTTAAACCCACAAATTATCTTTCATATTCATTGCGTATATAATTGAAATAATTGTGGATTTTACATTTTTTTTTTTTGTTTAAATAATTTGGAGTTTTCATCTTTTTAGTGCCTTAATTTCAATTTGAATTATGTTTGTGTTGACTTGAATTTTGATGTTTTTAATGTTTTTTCTTAAATGTTTCTCCTTTCTTTCTTGTAATAGTTTCCTTTGTTGAATTTGTAAAGAAAAATTTGACGACTTGGGTGGATATGGTTGCCACGGAGTACAATGGTCGAAGTGTGGCATCATACTGGTGTCTCGGGTACAATGGTCAAGGTGTGACATCATATTGGCGCCTCAAGTACAATGGTCAAGGTGTGGCATCTCATACTGGTGCCTCGAGTACAATGGTCAAGGTGTGGCATCTCATACTGGTGCCTCGAGTACAATGGTCAAGGTGTGGCATCTCATACTGGTGCCTCGAGTACAATGGTCAAGGTGTGGCATCTCATACTGGTGCCTCGAGTATAATGGTCAAGGTGTGGCATCTCATACTGGTGCCTCTAGTACAATGGTCAAGGTGTGGCATCTCATACTGGTGCCTCGAGTACAATGGTCAAGGTGTGGCATCTCATACTGGTGCCTCGAGTACAATGGTCAAGGTGTGGCATCTCATACTGGTGCCTCGAGTACAATGGTCAAGGTGTGGCATCTCATACTGGTGCCTCGAGTACAATGGTCAAGGTGTGGCATCTCATACTGGTGCCTCGAGTACAATGGTCAAGGTGTGGCATCTCATACTGGTGCCTCGAGTACAATGGTCAAGGTGTGGCATCTCATACTGGTGCCTCGAGTACAATGGTCAAGGTGTGGCATCTCATACTGGTGCCTCGAGTACAATGGTCAAGGTGTGGCATCTCATACTGGTGCCTCGAGTACAATGGTCAAGGTGTGGCATCTCATACTGGTGCCTCGAGTACAATGGTCAAGGTGTGGCATCTCATACTGGTGCCTCGAGTACAATGGTCAAGGTGTGGCATCTCATACTGGTGCCTCGAGTACAATGGTCAAGGTGTGGCATCTCATACTGGTGCCTCGAGTACAATGGTCAAGGTGTGGCATCTCATACTGGTGCCTCGAGTACAATGGTCAAGGTGTGGCATCTCATACTGGTGCCTCGAGTACAATGGTCAAGGTGTGGCATCTCATACTGGTGCCTCGAGTACAATGGTCAAGGTGTGGCATCTCATACTGGTGCCTCGAGTACAATGGTCAAGGTGTGGCATCTCATACTGGTGCCTCGAGTACAATGGTCAAGGTGTGGCATCTCATACTGGTGCCTCGAGTACAATGGTCAAGGTGTGGCATCTCATACTGGTGCCTCGAGTACAATGGTCAAGGTGTGGCATCTCATACTGGTGCCTCGAGTATAATGGTCAAGGTGTGGCATCTCATACTGGTGCCTCGAGTATAATGGTCAAGGTGTGGCATCTCATACTGGTGCCTCGAGTACAATGGTCAAGGTGTGACATCATACTGGTGCCTTCAATACAATGGTCGAGGTGTGACATCATATTGGTGCCTTCAATACAATGGTCGAGGTGTGACATCATACTGGTGTCTCGTGTACGATGGACGAGGTGTAGCATCATATTGGTGCCTCGAGTACAATGGTCGACGTGTGGCATCTCATACTGGTGCCTCGAGTACAATGGTCCAGGCATGGCATCATAATGGTGCATCAAGTAAAATGGTGTGGCATCGTACTGGTGACTCGAGCACAATGGTCGAGGGGTGACATCATACTGGTACCTCAAGTACCATGGTCTAGGTGTGGCATCATACTAGTGCCTCGAGTACAATGGTCGAGGTGTGACATCTCATACTGGTGTCTCATATACAATGGTCAAACTGTGACATCATACTAGTACCTCGAGTACAATGGTCGAGGTGAAGCATCATACTGATGCCTCGAGTACCATGGTCGAGGCGTGGGACCCTCACCAAAGGGTTAGGAGGAGCATCAAGACCATGGTCACTAAAGGAAAGGGTGGATGTGATGAGTGTCGAAACAAGCATTGAAACTTCGGTGGGTGTATCTACGGGCAAAGGTAGGAAGAAGAAAAGGGATGGGGGAATGAAGAGTAGCATGCATGCAGGTTGAGACGTGGCGAGCAGGGCAGGCGTTTAGTGTGTGCGTTGGCGGCGTGTGTTCCGAAAGACAACGGCATACTCTCAGCGCCATCTCGCTGACGCCCTCCTCCCTATCTTATACCCCCAACGCCCATCATATATTCAACCTTTTCTTACCCCATCCTACAAAATTCCAAGTTTCGAAACTCGTGTAATACAAAATTAAAATATTTAGAGACTAAATAAATATAAATTTCTAAAATAATTTTTTTTTATACCTGATCGAATATATTTTGATAAGTAACTATTGACACGATAACTATCCTTGGAACAAGTCTTGCTTAGTTCGGAGAACTCGATAAATCTCGGGGGTAGTAGACCCGACCCTTGTTAATGAAATTAAATTTTAGTAAATCTGTGAGAACAAAATATTCCTTATAAGGTGTTGAAATTGTTGGATGATGAAAGTACTCGGCTAATTTAGAGGGAATAATCATGGGTTTATAAGTGAGAAATATTAACTCCATTGGTATGAGACCATTTGGGCTCCATTGATACGAGGTCTTTTGGAGAAGCTCAAAGCAAAGCCATAAGAGGTTATGCTCAAAGTGGACAATATCGGACGATTGTGGAGAGTTCTTGAATTTAATGAAGCCAATAATAATTTTTTTTTTTTTTTTTGAAGACTTTAAATATTTTGGAGGCTTTAATAAAAAAAACAATTTATTTTGTAATTAAAAAAAAGTTGGGATTTATGTGGTGATTTCCAAGAAACATTTGTCGTTGGCCTCATTAGCCAAGAAAAGACGTGGCACGCCGCTATTCTGCTACCTCCTTCCCTATTTTCGTGTCCAAACAGCGCCACATCTCCTTCCCCATAAAACCCCTTTCCTCCCCCAATTTCTCTTCGTTCCCATCCTCAAAAGCAACAACGCCGATGACGAAAGCAAGGCTCTCTCTGATCGCCGTCGTGGTGCTGGCGCTGCTGGAGGTGGCGGTTCTGGCGGAAGGATACAGCGGAAGAATAGGCGGACGAAGAAGAATCAAAGACGTGAGGAGCAACGAGGAGGTGCAGGGATTAGGGAGGTTCAGCGTGGAGGAGTACAATCGGAGATCGCGGCGGAGTGGAGGCGGAGAGGTGGAGTTCTTGGCGGTGTTGGTGGCGGAGAGGCAGGTGGTGGCCGGAACGAAGTATTACTTGAGGATCTTGGGGATTGAGAACGGTCGGAAGAGGATTTTCGAATCGGTTGTGGTTGTGAAGCCGTGGCTAGGGTCTAAGCAGCTTATCGATTTCTCGGCGTCGAGATTGTTTCCGAGTAGGATTTCTAATTTCTGAGGGTTTTTGGGCGTCGAGAGCGTTTACGAGTCCGTCGGGAACAGAGTTGCACCAAATGCAGAGGTTAGGGGAGTGAAGTTTTTGCATGTTATATACTAAATAAAAAATTATATATTTTTCTTCATTTTTTATTTTCCAAATATTGGAATGGTCATGAATCTTGAGGAAGCGGAGACCTCACTTTTGACCTAACCAACCAAACCAACCAATGAGAGCTTATTCTCAAAGGCGAGAATATCCTATTATTATAGAGAGAATCATACCGTAATTTTTAACAATTTTACATACTTTTAAAGTTTCAAAAGTTATATTTTCTCTTTAGTATTAGTTTTAGCTTAAAAAAAAACATTTCCCAAGTGCAAAATAGATAACATCAGTAACTCCTATCTTATAAGATCAGTCAAATCTCATAAGACAAGTCAAATCTTATAAGACAGTGTGAAATCAAACGTCACTATTTTTTAACATCGTGAAATTGGGTCTTCCTTATTTTTTAACATCGTGAAATTGAGTCCTCCCTTTTTTTACGCTATTACAAAATAATAAGTAAAATTAGATTCAATTCTCGACTGTTCCGGTCCTAAATAGGAATGACTACTTATTCGAGCCATATCACATGAACGATTTGACTACTGATCCGAGCCATATCACATGAACGATTTCACCTACTGATTCGAACCATATCACATGAAAGATGGATCAGCCATATCACATGAACGGCCGATTCGAACCATATCACATGAAAGAAGAATCTTGAAGTATAAACAAATCCATAAAATGGCAGCATATGATACAAACATCATGTTGTCCTTAACCAACCAACCAAAAACCAAGATGGTTTAAGGAGGGAAACTAAGGATCCTTAAAATCATCAAAGCTACATTCATAATGAAAAGGTGTGAAGAGGGAAAGAGAGAAAGAAAGAATGATCATGAATGTAGAAGAAGAGGAGGTTGAGCTTGAGCTTGAGCAGCCATTGACAGCTCAAACTGCCTTAGAGAAATGGAAGGGAAAGAGAGAAAGGGATTGAGATTAGTATCCCAACCCTTAATGGGGTTTGTAGTGGTTGAGCCATCCAAGCCAATGTGCGTCACATGCTTCACATCTGTTGGATGTCCGATCTCCATCTCCACCTCCTCTACTTCTTCTTCTTCTTCCTCCCTCCTCAAAACTAGGGTTTTCCACACACACACACGCACGTACAAATACATTAATATTGTTGTTATTAATGGTAGGTAGGTAAAATTAGTTGGTGGGTATGCTTCATTTTGTTTAATAATCTTTGAGTTATTCAACTAATACTCTATTGGGGGGTGGGTGTTTTCATTAGCTTGAATTGGTTGGATAAAGTGGATAATTCCAATTTTTAAAGGAATTTTCAAAAACTCTTTTAACGTAAAAGAGAATTTCATTTCTAAAATGTCATGTTGAAAATTAGTAATTCTTTGAAAGTAATAATGATGATAAATATTTCATTAATATCATGAAAAAGCACATTTTAATATGATTTCAAAATAGATCGTATCATTTTTTGAAAGATAACGAATGAGGGATGAAATTCAAGTGAATAAATAATTACATGAGATATAGAGAGTTTTTGCTTACCAAATAACTGGGACAAAGTTTTGAAGCTTCTGACCAACTTATGAACTCCATTTGAAATGTTAAGTAAAATGAAGAAACTAGAAGGGTTCTTCATTTTCACTTCAGAAATTTTGTGTTCACTTTCTTCTCTTCCTAACAATAACATATAACACACTTTAAAACAGAACCCTGTTCGGTTGAAGAACAAACAAAGGAATTTGGGAACAAGAGAAGAGAAGAGAAGAGAAGAGGAAACTATTGATCTTACTTGCTACACTCGGGTTAACATCTGAACCTTTAAGCTCTCGACCTTGAGTTGTAGAAACGGGCGTACCCGTCGCGACAGTAGAGCGAGAAGCGCAACCCGAGAAGAAGGGAAGAGCCACAAATTTTGCAAAGGCTCTCATATTTTCAAGAAGGGAAAAGTAGAAGTGATTAAAAGCAAAGTAAAGAAGAAGAAACTTGAGAAGAAAATGATAAGGTTTTGTGATGTAGTTAAGGGTATGAAAAGTATGAAAATGAGAAGGAAAGGGAGTTGGTAGTGTTACCAAAAGCTGGCTTTAGAAGCAAGATAGAATGATTTAAATGTGGAACAATAGAAGACCTACTCCAAAACAATCTTCAATTATAGGGGTGGGTATTAGTTAGATAGTTAGTTCAACAGTGCAATTCAAAACTAATATCCTCTCTCTCTCTCTCTCTCTCTCTCTCTCTCTCTCCCTCTCTCTAGTAGGTTTAGGGTTGGGCCTATGGGCCAAGACATGTTAACATCAAATAGGGGGCCAACCCCTTTGGGCCACTCTTGAAGACCAAGGTAAGTGAACATTCATGTTGATGGGGAAAGATATGGGTTTTTCCCTTAATCTAGACTCAATCCTGTACTAACAAACATTGAACCAATATCAGAGTGAAGAGGAAGGAATTTCTGTTTTAGCTCCTAGTTTCACACATTAAGTGATGTTTAAGTTTCCAATTGTTTTGTTCTTCCTAAAGATGCATTGCTTTTTGTAACCATAAATAATCATTCCCAATCCAATATAGGAATAGACATCAGAAGAAAGGTATAATCAATCAGATGGAGTTCCAAATTATTCCTATGTTCTTGCTCACTTCATGTGGTAAATATGGAAAAGTGATAACATGAAGATTTAGAACAATTATTTTCAATTACTTTCAGAATATTCTGTACAGAAGATCAATGGTTAATGAACTCAAAGGAAAAAAAAAAAATCAATGGTTAACAATGGAAGCATTTGATACCCAACTAATGGCAAATCTACAAAACCAAGGGCATTGGACCCATATGTCAACCAGACTAAGAATAAGCTTTCCTATGATGCTCTGCTAATATTGTAAATTTGGACTGCTAATCTCGACATCTGTCAGACGTTGTGTTCATACAATTAGGAAATATGGGATTAAGGAAAAAAAGAATTGCCTGATTAGACATTGCTGAGTTGAGAAGCTAGAACTCGTCGCAAAAATGCTACATGTCATGCTGAAGGTGAGCTGCCATTAACTTTACATGATAGTTCTGCCCAAGAGAATACAGAAAAATCAGCAACCACGGTGACAATGAAACAAGGAAAAGAGCCAGGGCACATTCAACAGAAGAATAGAGTCTAAAAGAGTTGCGACTAGCCAAACAAAATATATTGAAAGGATCACCGGCAGATGTGTAGAGAATATATGAGTGAATGTGATAGCTCATGCATTTTACACAAAGTCGGGAAACAAATGGAATTTTACCTCTAAATGGACTCGATCAAGCAGATTTTCACAATCAAAAGCAAGAATAGAAAAAATAAAAGATCATTCCTGTTTTGCTAACCTGCCTCATTCCCCTCTCCAATCTACTAAATCTGTCCGCGATACATGTAGCTTTGAAACTCGTTCTTCCTCTTCCGTATCATTGACTACACCCCGACATCTTGGAAAGCCGCAGTAACATGCTAGTTGTTCATCAATAGAAAAAAACCTGAATGCAGGTTGAATCGTCAGCATCCATAGAGTACCAGAAAATAGGATATAATCACCAAATATGAGCAGAACCTATAATCATATGTAAGTTCTTCCCATCGCTTGATGTCCCTCTTTGCAAAGATTATTATGTGTTCATCTCCATTGACACTTATAACTCTCGAGTAGCAATTTGGCTGCATTAAGGAAACATTAATGTAAATAATCAATGAGAATTTCTTGTTTTGAAGAGGAAAATGATGGAATTTAATGGGGATATGAAAACTTAGACCAATGATATTTTCCCCAATGAAAATGCAAGTACCCAATATGTCATTAAGTAGTATTCGAGAATCGAACCTCCTTTACTTGAGGACAAGAATTCTCTCGATCCCGACATCAAGCTTTAGCTTTCTGTTAGCATATGAAATAAATTCTTTTTCGTTTTTTTTGTAGTCGTCAAAGAATTCTATTTGCCAGTCAGAATTGATGGCAGTTTTAATGCCTGAATGGGAAGTTCATCACGGAAGACAACTGCAGTGTAATATAATCTTAAACTACTTTCATTTAATTCTAAGAATGGGATTATGGTTATAACTTCCTTGAAATCCATAAATGAGCTTATTTGCAGTTCAATGGGTCAGTGTGTTCGTTGTTCTGTAATGTACGTGACATTTGATTAAACAGAGAAAGATTTATAGTAAAGTATTTATGGATCAAGCATGAACCTAAGCATTTCACAGAGCACTGATCTGCAATTCTTTACCAACAAGCTTAGTATGTCAATCTTCTCCTTATTTGAAATTTTATTTTTCCTTGAACAATTCTATGAATAGCTACAGTTATTGTGTAAGATAGCCTAATTCATAAGAGAAAACAGGAGTTCCAAGTTTCTCTTACCAAGCATCCAAGGGAAAATGTTAGCTTACATGCATTCATCTCCATAAGGCACTAAGGGTATAAGATTATTCTACCGACACCTAACTTAATGCATCATCTCATAAGGATAGAACGCTAAAAAATTTAAAGAGAAGGAAAAATAAATGTATAACTAGAGAAAGTAATACATACTTCACAAGAGTGGTTGATCAGATGAGCAATGCTCCCAGCCCTTGTAGCGTCAATTACTCGTTCATCATCGATTCTAAACATGTAAGTGCCAGCACCCTGAAATAAATGGAACTCATTAACTTATCTTAGCCTGTTTTCATGAAGGTGGAAGAATGGGAAACTCCAACATCTGCTTGACGATACAATAGAGGAATGCCCATAAATTTACCAAATTCAAGAAACCCACAATTCACTTCGTCCAGAAAACCAAATTAAAAAGATGATCTTCCCAGGTTCCAGATCAAGTGACAATTTGAAATCTTAATTAATTAAATGAAGAATCTATCTTACCTTTAACTTTACACTACTAAATCACCTCATAAGTGGATCACAAGAATCACTACGTCCTTACAAAAAAAGAAAAAAAAAACTTGCCTTATCAGACGATGTTACAACGCAAGCACACCTTTATACAGTCAGATTACAAGAGAGCCGAAACAAACTAACGATAGAAAGTACTTCATCTCAAAGAATGGTCGGTTTGTGAAAAAATAATTTGATTCTACTTCAACTATATCAAAGAACAAGCACTCTACATGAGTTAAATGGCAGCCAACCAAACAAAACATAGGAATAAATGGAGCCAGGTTGTCTTAACATTACATAAGGGCACAATCAACCACCCCTCCCCCCCCCAAAAAAAAAAAAACACACACACACGCCCACCAAGGCACTCAAATTAAAAATAATTAATAAAACAAGACCAAGATATTGATATTGGAATCGTAGTTAATGATGAGCAGGCAGGTTAATGGTAAATAATGAACTTACCACCAATAAATTATATATGAACCGCTCCCTCCTGTCAGCAATGGGAGGTCTTACAATTTCTCCCGTGTATTCGATTACCTGAAGAAATCAAGTTTCACTTACTTACTGAAAACAGGAGAAATCAAAGAAAACAACATTTTTTTACCATATCTCCCGCTCTGTGTGGATACTTAGCAAAGATTCCAAATCCATGAATCCCAGACTTCCCTAGAGCCAAAAGAGATTCCAATTGAAAGGAAGGCAGTTAGATGGATGGGAACGAAAACTTGTTAAATGCTCAAGGAATCCCATGTTGGACAATCATAAAAGTGATTCATCCTTTATTGTATTTTAAAAAAAAAAAAAAAAAAAAACTTGCTAATGCATTCACAAATAGAAGTTCATGAATTGAATTGACAACATTTTTATTTGTGATGATTTTTACTCATTTTTCATTAAGAAAAAACACATAGAAGTAGTACAATAACAATAAGACAAATATAAAATAAAAACGCAGTAACTGGATAAGTTAAAATTATAATCAATGTATCAAAAATACCATTACAAAATGGGGATTTTAAAAAAACAAAGGTTACTGAATTTAATTCTTACCGAAAGCAAGTCTTTTCCTGAAGGTCTCCCTCATAAATTTGTATTTTTCAGCCATAGAAAGTATGTTTTGAGGATCAAGCTGACAGGTTTTCAAATGTTGAAGAGAAAACTTCAAGCCTAGGACTCCACTGGAAGGCAATAAGTTTCCTGATGACAAGTGTTGGGAATAACCACTAGCTATATGAGGTTGATTTTCAACAAACAAGCGTTTTAAGGATGCTGCAGCAACGGCTTCAGGTGCTTTGCGCCCTCTTCTTCCAAAGTAATTATAAGGCTCTGCCAAGGAGAGGACAATATATCAAGGATTAAAAACTTCAATGTGAACTAACAAAACCTATTCAATACTAGTACTTTCAAAGTAGCCTCTATCAGTAGTTAACTTTAACAATTTAGTCCCTGTAACTTAAATTAGCTCCTATCGTGGAAGATATTATATTTAATAGAATTTCTTGTATATGTAGATCAATAAACTAACAAGTGGCTGAATGTGTTTATAAACTACATACACTAAATCATTACACAAGAAAAGTCTACACTTGTGAGATTTTTCATAATAGGGACTAAATTATTACAACTTTTAAACTGCATAGACTAAAAAGTTACACACTTGTTCAAGGACTCAATTGTTACCATTTTAAAGTTCAGGACTAGATCTCGAAAACTAAGGTTTATAGAGTACATCTTTATACAATGAAAAAACAAGGATCAAAATGTTTTTTACCCAAAGAATAGTTGAATTCGTCCAAAGAACAGCACACAAAAGAAAGAAACAAAACCGGTCACCTTAATTTTAAATTTTGTAACGGTTATACAACCAATCACACATTTACTTCAACAAGAGAAGTATCAAACCTGTTCGAGCACAACCAGATGGATTGCATGGTGGAGTATAATTAGAGCACTGCTGTCCAGCTTGCCCTATACGGTCCTCAGCCATTAAACGCTCATTAGATGGCGGCCTGTGTTTCTTGCAAAAGGAAAGTAATCGAATACACTGATCTTCTTCATCATCATCCGCAGCAAGTAAATGGAGCCTGTCATCTTCCTCAAGCTTTCAAATTACAAAAAAGAAAACAATAAGAAAATGAATAAGATAGATACTACAAAAAAAAATGTACGTACAAATATTAAAAATAAACAAGCAAACAAACTTGAACAAATGCATGCATAATGGATGGAAAATATACCTCAACACAAAGACCAGCAGCTCGTGCACAAAGAGGATGATATGCTACATAACAAGTATTATTTGAACACTGTTACAAAGTAAGAAACATTTAAAAGTAAGAATATAAATAAATGTAAAGCAGCGATGGGGAAATATGTCATAAGCACATAATTCTATCAAAATGTCCTTTTAACTTTTATTTGGAGCAACTCTAGTTGAGTCAACCTGCACTTGTGTCCATTATTCTAACCAAACTCTGTCTGATACAAGACTATTTGATGTAAATAACCTACCGAGTCCTGAGATATAATGAGTTGCCTATCTGTCTCATGGACCAACCAATATGATTTATTCATGTTAAAAGTTGATGAATGCAAATTGCATCAAAAGAAGGCAAGCTTCTTTGAATAGAAAAACCATATCAAGTTAAAGTTAAAGATTAACATCAAAAGAAAGCCTTTAACATGAATACAAAAAAGTAAGAAGCACTATAAATCCTAGAAAGGGTACATCGTCTTAAAGTCCAAAGTACGAATTTATCAAGTCTCTCGTACAATAGAAGTCTACATGTATATGTCTAATCCTATCCATCTATATCACCCAAAACCCCCCACAGCCGAAGTCTCAAAATCTTCTCCACTTATCAAAAAATCCCATATCAACCAGAGGAATATCAACCATACTAATGTTTATTGTAACTATATTGTGCATATATCTGCCAACTGGGTTTCCTTTTTCTGTAATCATTGGTGCGTGGGGATAGCTCAAATTATAACACAGTAATTAAATCAGAAAGACAGCTGTCACACACACCCATGCTTAAATTAATAACAAACTTACTTGAATGCAAGCACCGTAAGAGACCCCACAGATGCTGCATAACAGCTTCCAACGATCCTGTTTTAAGTTTATAGTAAACGAAAATGAACATTTTTTGGATCGTAAAATTAAAACAAAATGAGCATTGATTATGATGTGCAAACAATGAGTATTGAATATGCTACGCAACTTAAATTCAAATATTTAAGCCAAAATTACAAAAAGAACGGGTATTTATTCATCAACACAAGGCATTAAGGTAAATTCTGCATATCCCTCCGCCTAGTTCCTGCTTCTAGGCTTCTTACCAAGATATGAAGACGATTAGTATGACTTGATTTCATATCAAAATAAATAAAATCCACCATTGAGGTTTTTTCCATCAGTAATAAACAAAGTACGTCGAACTTTTAAACTAAGAAGTTTTTAGGTAAATATTCTAAATGGAAAAAGGTGTATGAATCTGAAAACCAAGTTATTTAAACATTAGAAACAGAGACAGTACCTTATTGATTCTATTAAGACCATCAATAGGCTCCATTTTCTTAACATCAGATAAACACGTTTCTGCAGAATGTGGAAAGTGAAAATACATATTATAATTTTAAATTATCTAAAACACCTAAAAGAATAAACTCACAAACCAGGTATCCATATAGCACAAGCAAGATGAGCCCAGCGTCCATCAGTTGTAGGCTTCATTGCACCTCCTAGAAAATATAAATTTATAATTCAATATAACACAGACTATAAAAAGACTATATACAGAAATGATACGTTAATGAGATGAATTTAAATACCAATGACAGGACAGAGGCAGCACGGTGGAAGACAGTCGGGAGACCCAGGCCGGCACAAGTTGCATAACCATAATACTCCATCAACTGGTTCTAGTTCTCCATAGCACCTAGCATGAACCTACGTATAACAAATTAACAATTTCCAGGTGAATTTGAATATTATAATCTAAAAGAAAATACAAAATAGCCTTTTGAAAGCAGGATAGAGAAATTAAAATGATAAACAGCAGAGGAAACTAATTAGTTCATACATCTAATTGACATAAATATATAAACCATGCCAGAAATTTCATTTCACGAATACTGAAGTAAGTCATCCATATTTTTTTAACTAGAACTGAGACTTTTCTATTGATATTAAGAAAAGAAACCAATGCTCAAAAGATACAAAGCTCCACGCATGAATGAAAAGAAACACAAAGACGGATTACAAATGACATAAATAGCAATCCAAATAAAACTAAATCATCTTCATCAAAAAAGAAAAAACAATAATCCAACTAAGACATCAGAATATGGGCCAAGAATGCTGATCTCCAAACATAAGATACGAAAGAAGGGAGAAGCCAAGGGAAACTAAAGAACTTGAGCTTGGAAGCTGAAAAAGAAAGCCCAAAACAACTGAAATATATTAACCAAAAGCAAGAACCCATAAATTCATAATCAAATTGCAAAAAGGAGAACCAACTCAAAAACATCCAATCGCACAAAACTCCAAGCCACCAAAATAAAATCCCAAGAAATCTTCCAAAAAAGGCTTCATTAAACCAACCAACAACCTTCAAACTTCAAAATGATATTAAAAAAAAAAATTGAAACGGAAAAAGATATCAAGGCAACACAAAAAGAACAACCTCCAAAGCCTGTGGTATACCAAGAAGTATTTCTAGTTGCTGGACTATTATAACAAACGAGTAAAACACAATTTGATCCTAATCGGTGGTGACTGAGCCATGATTTCTTTCATCACTCTAGTCCACAAACCTCAATTTAGAAATGGAGTTCGGAAGGAATCTAAGGATATTTTGCTATTGGCGTTGCTGATTGCGAAAATTTGAATTCCTCCAATCATCAATCGAAAAGAGACTTTCAAATGCTTTAACAAAAGATTATCAACTAGTATACCAGCTAAATGTGTTTCAGGATTCCTCATGACTCCTAACAT
Organism: Cucurbita moschata; assembly: GCF_002738365.1. Classification (NCBI taxonomy): domain Eukaryota; kingdom Viridiplantae; phylum Streptophyta; class Magnoliopsida; order Cucurbitales; family Cucurbitaceae; genus Cucurbita; species Cucurbita moschata. Next base: position 516,352 of record NW_019268540.1, read on the forward strand.
CACATGTTTCATCAATTCGATATCATAAACAATTCAAGAGGAGATAGACTTCTTAAGAGTGGAAGAGCTAGATAATCTAAATTCCTTAGATGCTAAGTAACTAAATCTAAATAAATCTCTAGTTAATAAGTCACAATAAATCTAAATAATAACCCTTAGTTACTAGGTAACTAAGTCTAAATAATAATCCCTAGATACTAAGTAATTAAATCAAAATAATAATCCCTAGAAATGCAAAAACATTGGTATAATGAGAAAGCCAACATAATTGTTAGAAACAAAAAACTAAAAGGCAAATCATTATCAAACTGTGCTTAAATTTAGGCCAATATTATTTTTAATGTTTATAGGGGAGTTTGTTTAGTTCTGTAGTTTTTTATTCTCTTTCAAGGTTGTTGGGTTCATTGTGTATTTTTCTAGTTTTGGTTTTTTTGTAAAGTTGTCAAACATTGAAACTCATACAACAGCAAATAATGAAAAATACTATTTCAAATTTTTAAGATAGTTTGTATGACATTTTGAATTAAAATTATGAAAAGAAGACAGATACATACCATCATTCTGCATTTGTCGCACTGCAAGAAGAGGTTATTTTCATACTCCTATTGAAAAGAATGATAAGCTCGATTAGCGGAACACAAAAGCATTAACTGTGACAATCATAATAAGACAGTTGAAATCATTGATAGAATTGAAAAATAAATGTAAAGGGTATAAAAAAGAGCCCATTTAAGCCCCTTACTCAAAAAGAAGCAAAGGGGAGAAACAAAGACGCATATACAGACAAACAAAAGGAACAACTAGAGGCCATGGAGACGAGGAGTCCAAGCCAAGAAGGTAGAATCGCACAAAAGACTCCAATCTAAATTGGTTTGAAAGGGAGTATTACAAAGGGAATTGTGAAGAGGACTCCAATTTGAGGCTTATACCATCCGTAATCATAAAAATTTACAAAAGGATCAAACTTATTTCAGAACATGCTTAAGTTTCTTTCTTATTGTCTGGAAATAAGCATTTTTCTTCTTGGCTACAGAACCTAAACCTATCAAAAATCTCTCGAGAAATATTAAGAAAACAACAGTCTACAATTTCCTTCATTCTTGTAGGAAACAAAATGACTAATCTTTATTTTTAAAATTTTACTACAACAACAACTAAAAGTAAGGCACCCGTATACCCCAAAAGGCTATTGAGGGGCGGAAAAAGAACCCTTCAAATCGCACAGCACTCACAAATTTCATACTTCATTTACTATTATAAGTTACAAGCAATTACTTTCCGCAAGCACCATATTTAAAAGGAAAAGAGAAGGAAAGGGAAACACGGGTATCAGCAACAAATGAAGGCTATTTTAGAAGGACAGTAGTTAATTGTGGATAATAAAATATAAAATTTCGAGAATGAGAGTGATTATAAAGGCAAAGGAAGTAAATGAATATAGGCCTGAAACCAGCTCTCACCTCATCCATATGACAGACACTGCACTTGTCAAGGTCTTTCCAATCAACACGAACAGGTCTATAACCAATGGGAAAATTTTTGTATTTTTTGGAGGCTACTTTGCCCAATGATCTTGAAGAAGAAAGTCCAGATTTAGATATCCCCTGCCAAAAGAAAAAAGGAATTTTACTTTGAAACATCACAGTTTATTGGTCAAAAATACTAAAGCTAGATTTTTCTCAGATGACATGAAGGATACAGCCGCCACCTCACTGAATATATGTATATCCATTTCTATTGTTTCTTAGAAAGGAAAAAAAGTTATAAGCAGAAATTAAACGTGCACTAAATTGATAAAATTGCAACACCCAAAAAAGAGAAGAGAATAGATGTATACCTGGATGAGTTTCTTCACATCTGGATTGGAGAAACCAAACATGTCAGAACCAGACTTGTAGACAATTTCCCCTTTAACTTCGGCAGAAGTATCAGAAATATGTTGTATTTTCCTCATCCTTTTGTATATTTTATTCCAGCAAGCAGATGGAGAGGATCCTTTAAACTATAGCAATACACATGAGTTGCCAAACAATGGAAAAGGCTTGCATTAATAACCTTACATTTTTAATGGGAAAAGAAGGCAATTAAAAAACCTCTACGATGAAAATCCAGTTTAGAGACACGAATTACTTGCATGACAAGATTAAAATAAGACAAACAAAAAACTTAAAGAAATGCAATCAAGAGTCTTATATGAATTCATGGAAAGTGAATCCCCAGCGGCTTACAAGTAACACTAAAAGAGGGATGGAAGATAAGGCTTAATATTATCAGTATGCATAACAATAAAGATTTCCTAAAAAATTGACTTATTTTCCATAACGATCTTCCATTAGAAGGCCTTTTTTAATCTAAGTTTGCTAGTTCTTCCAGTATCTGGCTTCCATCCAATTATAGTAAAAGTTATAAAATAATAAATTTGTTTTTTCTAATGGCAAAACAAAAAAAAAAATTATAGCATACTGACAATATTAAGCCTTATCTTCAAATGAAAGAATATCCATCCTATTTAATGAACTAACCTGCTCTCCATTGTCCAACGTTACTCTAAATAAAGGTCGAAATTTTGATTCAAAATCTCTCAAAACTTCCATTTTATATGAAGTACGGACATTGGGATCTAGAAACAAGCAAAGGAGATGACAAGAATGTTGTTAGAAATCATCACAATCAGAAGATAAACCAGATATATCTGCAAAACAAAGATAATTACAAAAGTTCAAATATCCACCAGTTAAAGAAGAAAATTTCCTCACAGCTGTATACCCTTCAGGCCATACAGACCCATCATTCTGGAAATATTTAGAGTTTTTCACGACCTTTCCTGAGGGGAAAAAAGTGCACGGGAACATTATTACTAATCAGGTTATCAAAGATTAAAATACAATTACCCCTTGTGATGCCACATATTTTCACAACTAGTCAAAAGCTGTCACATTCATAAACATGGAAATGCAAAAATGAAAGGTAACCATTTATCTTAATTGATGATTTGGCAAACAAAAGTCCCAAAGAAAAGTCAATTGTGTTTTGTTCAATTGTGTCTGTGTGGGTGTGTGCTACTCACAGAAAGATTAATATATCTGCCTCAAAGGTATATTATGTGTCACAAGTAAATTGTAAAATGAAGATCTTGATCCTTTTTCCAACGCCACTTCTTGCTTCTTGAAAACAGACATGTCAATTTAACCTAAATAACTTAAGGAGCAATAGAAATTCAAATTTTATCATGGCCTACAATTTCCAAATCCGTGCATGAAAATCAACATTTCATTCAAATCTTACCAAGGCTTAGTATTTCCAGATCCCCAACCATAAATGGACAAGATCCATATCCATTGGGTGGACAAGGCATCCCTGCTTCATTTAGGCATTCTTCCCCTGAATCTGTTGTTCCTTCTTCCTCTCCACTTGCACTTGCAAAATCATCCACTTCAATTCCATTTTGCAACTGTAGCATACTTGGCGGAAGTTTCTGCTCACTAAGATACCTGCTTTAACGGATCAGTCAGTAATTTCAACCAGTCACCTTTGTAGAGAAAGAACACAGCTTAGCAAAAAGTAACAAGCAAACTCCAAGTCCCCGTTACATCATCATACACAGTTTAATTTTACATAATTAGACTCTCCATGAGGCTAATGGCCGTATTATATTGAGATGGAGACCAATATGCACAGAACCATGCTCTCCAAGTGTCCAAATGAAAATTACTCGATTGAATTTCCCAGTCCTTTTTTGGTCTGATCCTAATCATAGTAACTAAAATTTGACAGAGCTGATACCGCAAACAACAACAAGAGTAATTACAGCATTACATTTTTGCCTCTTCTAGGCTCCGGATGAAGTGTGGTTTTTTGCATTTCTGGTGGAAAAAAGAAAGAAGACCTTTGAGAAATGAGATCGCCTGTTTTACTTTAATCCTGTACATTAAAGAAACTGGTCAGTATCTGCATTCCAAACAAAAAGTTCCTGAATATTTGGGGTTCAAGGTTTTGAAGTCATTATTCCAGACAAATATAATTTTAAATCAGAAAGGTTACAAACCTTGCGAAGTCATGTGTACCAAAAAATTGAACAGGGACTGTTCTACCTCCTGAAATATTTCTTAAGCCCTTACGATCACCAATGAGTGATTCATCCACTATAATTGCTGGCCACATAGCATGACCTGCATTTAACTAACAAAAGAAGTAATAAGAATATGTTCAAGTGAATGAATCATCACATTGCAAGAATTACAATTTATATAAGAAACAGCCTTTATTAAGAGAAACAAGGAGTTTTTCATTTTTGCATTTCTATCACCATAGCATTCATTAATGGTATCAAAAGCACTGGTCCGCATGAAGGCATGTGTTTTCTGCCTAACAATTTCTTTCATCTTCCTCATTCAATCCTTGATTTTGCTTACATCTTCAATTTTAACCCACCAAATTTATTCTTCCTTCAATTTTTACTTCTTTCCTTATCAATTTCAACTTTCAATTTTAGTTTTGCAATTTACCTGGCTCTCTTTTTTACTTTAACTTTCAGTTTTAGGGAAGATGGTGCTGGCAAACGCAGCAAGTTCTCGGAGCTTTTGAACAAAACCCATACACAACAACCCTGTCCGTCGATTTACTACTCTCTGTTGCAAGACTTTAAAGCTTGAAGCATCACAAAAAGGTGCAACACGCTCATGTGAAAGCCTGTCACAGTATGTTGCTTCTGCAGTCTTTTCTTTTTCTATTTCTTTTTTTTACTCTAAGCTGTTTCTTATTTTAGTACATTTTTCATTTCCATCATTTCTTCTTTTGCAGTGATAACCAGCACACACTCACTTTCTTTTCTTAAGTTTCTTAGGATGCTCGTTCTTCATTGCATAAAACAGTACTTTTTTACGTTTTTAAAAATATTTCACCAGACATTTAATGTATTAAATCCTGTCTTAAGGATAATTATGGCTACATTTTTGCCACCTCTCATGTAGCAATCAAGAAGCTATTCAGTAAAGAGCCTATGAGAGTGTTAAAGTTCTTATATCAATACAATTGTAATTTTGTAAATGTATTAGTTGTGTTGTCTTTTATTGTCTTTTAACTTCTCTTAACCTTGTAACATGGATATATATTTCTTTAGTGAATGAATTGGAGATTATGATTCTCCCAAACCTTTAACACTAATAGAGAATTTTCACAATGGTTCTCAACCATTATTATCAATGGGATATTTGATGTGACCCATCAATTGTATCAAGCTATTTTCTCTCGCACAAACCCAAGAATTCCTTTACTATATCACCAAGTTCATCTACCAAAGTGAACAAATAATTGTCTTGCACTCTACCACAAGCCTCCAAGTTTTCTACCTTACTGGCTTACTAAGAGTTTGAAAGAGAATCCAGTAAGGCCTCCAACATGTAACCCGAAGAAGACCAAAAGGAAGGAACCAAAGGTGAAAATTCTAGAAGAAAGCAAAAGACATACAACAGCAATCTCTGCTCAAGAATAAACTAAAAAGCAACTAATTCACAAGACTTCCCATCATTGAGAGCACGGAAAAACTGAAAGCCGAAGAGAAAAGGCAAGATGGAGGCACTATTTCCTCATGAAAAGCAATAAAGACAAGGCAGTGGGATCGTTGTCAATCCAACAATCTTCTCAATATAAGACAAACACAAGTTTCATTCCCAACTGAGAAAATAAAAAACCAAGTTGAAATACTTTTTCAACTATTTGGAGATAACTAGGAGAGAGAAACTTATCAGATTGTTGGCCAGACTTCTTAATTTTCAGGAAACTAGTAGGAAAATGACAATATGTTCTATAAGACAGATACAAGAAAGCATTAGAATCTATAACTAGATATTTTTCCCGTCCTTTCCTGGGAGTCTACGACTCTTGGATTGTGGTCTACAAGCTACATCACTTTACCTTATTGTAAGAATAGAAGAGCATGTGTGTAAGTTCTCATGTTTGGATGAATGGATTTTATCTCTTCACCACAAGAATCATGTAGTGTCAATTTCGCATGTTCTGATGTCTAAACCACTTCTTTCATGCATACATCTACTTCACATAGAATCAAATATGTCACTATTTCACATCATCAAGGGTTACCAGAAATGGATTATTTCTGTAGAAAAAAACAAGTAAACCGTACTGTTTGGAACAGGCATACATACATGTATACACACGCAATAAACAAATCTTTCTTTTTTGGTAAGAAACTCAGCTTCATGGATAAAAGTAATTTAACAGAAATAAATAAATCATTGATATTAGATATAATGCTTTCTAATTGATCCAGACTGTAGTGGTTTTAATTCATCTGCATTGAATATTTCAATTCCAAATGATCATGTGTAAAAGAATGAAAGTTTTGAACCTATGTTGAACCAAATTCAACCAATAAATTAAACATAGAAGCAAAATAACTTATCTATCTTTCCTTATTTGAAAAAACACACATGTTATTTCATTTTTCTTGCATGGACATTCCTTCCTAGTCACACAAGAGTGGGAAAAGGATGGGAAAAGAGGGAAAAGGGAAGCGGTAAAGCACAGACCAGTAAGTTTAGCCCAAACAATATCCCCAGGTTCAGGTTCCAGGTAGTCATCCAAGGTTGCTGCTAATACGAGCATCTCATTGTATTCATAAGCATCGCTATCTATGCCATCGACACCAAAACTCAAGTTCAAAGACTGCATCTCTTCACCAGAAATATAGAATTTGACTTTCTCATTTGAAAGTACCAAATCTTCTTTGTCGTCATCTTCATATTCAATCTACATGGAATTTTGTACGTAAGAATAAATGGGAACACCAACAATCAAAAGCCAACTGGTGAGATCAATACAAGAGAAGACACATAGTTTACAGTTAACAGCAAGTACGCTTGTCAAACAAATACTGTGAGGTCTAAAAATTATATATGTGAGAACATACATTATGACGACCAGTCTCTGAATCATAACCCACAACACGACCATGGTACCAATCAGCATCCAATGGCCAATAAACCTGTAATGACCCAAAGAACCACATTACTTCAACCCAAATCCCATAAAGGCTATTTGCAAATCAAACGCTGGGTACAAACAGAAGAACTTGCCTTGCATTGTAATCCAATATACACTTTCGGGTCTACATCCTCAAAACTTAACCTGTGAATTGATAATCAGTGATATTCCAGTAAGTAGAATTGACAAAGTGAGAAATGACTGGGAAAAAATCAAGATGGAGAAACTATAAAGAAAATACTTCAAACAGCACATTTCCAGCTCCGAAGAAGCCTGCTCCCTCCGGTGCCTTAAATTACAACTCGAAAATCAGAAACCAGTACCTGACCCATCTCTTAGCAGTAGGAGATTTGAACATAGTCTTCTCAGAAATTTGTGAAGAATTGCGCTTCTTTCTCCGTCCAGAATTTTTATTGTTATTGCTATGAGTACGGCAGTCTCTCAACCTAGGACCATTCATTGCACGAATAACACTGGAATTAACCTCCAATTTAACAAGCTCGTTGCACCCAAAGTTATCCTTCTTCTTCTTCTTCGGCGTTCTATCAACTTCAAATTCGCCTACAAGATCGTCCACACCATTGACCATCTCATCAATCTCAAAGGCTTCAGATTTCATAACAGTTTTGGAGCCCAATTCGACCTCCTCAACCAAAGAGTCGTACACAGAGGAACTGACAGACGAATGGCGGGGTTTCTTCCGGCGGCGAGAATAGACATGAAGCAAACGAGGCGGCTTGAAATTAAGATCGTCGAAGTGATTCACCAGAAGCCTCCGGGCTTTCACCTTCTTGGACATTACATTCGAAGACCCACTTGTACTAACAAACGGAGACGTAGTGGAGTAGACATGATCAAGAGAAAGGTACCGAATCGGAGTCCCAGCATTATAAACATCGATATTGATATCATCTCCATCTTCCCCGTCTAAAATCGGTGGCTTTGGCCGCTGCTCGAGAGGAAATGCCATTGACAAGAAAAGCAAAAGAGAAACGCAGAGAGAGAGAGAGAGCAAAAGCTCCGACCACTTCTGCTCCCTCCAGCAACAAAACACCCCCAAAAATAGCGGCAATCAAGGGAAGTAGCTGAGAGCAAAAGGGGGTATTACACAGAAGTTCGCAAGAGAAATGGAAATGGGGTTGTGAAAATTAGGGTTTTGGAGGGAATCGGATGGCGATGGAGATGTTCGCTTTTGATTTTGGAGGGAGGTTTTGGGGCAAAAGGAAAAGTTGTCTTTTCCCGCCGTGCGCAGAGCCCCAAAGCGAGAGAGAGAGAGACAAAGCAGAGTGCGTGGGCGTAAATCTATAACCAAATTATACCTTTGGATTGCCTCCAAACTCCAATTTGGGCTTTTGGATTCGCAAACCGCGTTGTCGTGGGCCTTCCTCTTCCCAGGGTTTATAAGAAAATTGGTATCAACCATGGTTGGACCGAGTTAGCCACTAGGGAGAGGTTTAATGTTGTGTTCCCCTCTCCGATCAACGTCGAATTACACAATCCACCTCCTTGAGAGATGGTCCAACGTCTTCGCTGGCACACTAGTCAGTATCTAGCTCTGATACCGTTTTATAACATCTCAAGCACACCACTAGTTGATATTGTCTGTTTCGGGCTAATACATATTAATGTCATACTCACGTCTACTCTAACGAGATTTTCACACCCTTATAAGGAATGTTTCGTTTCCTTCTCCCGTCGATGTGGGATCTCTGTGTTGTTACAATTTCAATCCTTCCATTCGTAATTTCTTCATTTGTACTTGATCGACGTAATCAAATTCATTCCGCCAATACCAAATATACATTCTCCTTACGTTTATGTGTATTTTGGCTTACAGTATAGAAACATGCCCTTATGAATGATTAAATGTGCTTCGTTATGTTGGGTGCGTTAAATCTTGTCTAAGAAACAAACCTTTTATCCTCAAATTCAAACATACTAGCACACAAAATGAAACGAGCATTAATTTTATAATTGTAAATTATATGTCAAGACTATTAGATGAACACGACTCTCCACAATTGTATGATATTGTCCACTTTAAACACAACCTCTCATGACTTTGCTTTGGGATTCACAAAAGATCTCGTACGAATGGAGATAATATTATTTGATTATAAACCCACGATCATTCCCTAAATTAGCTGATGCGAGACTTTCATCTAACAAAGACAAAATTGCATTTTAACAAAAAAATCTATCATTCGTGTTATCTCTCGTCGTACGTTGTGAAATTGAATGCGATGAAAATGAATATTAATATCGTGTTAGCTTTGGGAGATTTCTCTCTATTTGTTTGTCTTGATTGTTACCAAAATCGAGCTATTTCACTCTGTTCTAGGTAGTTCGCCCATGTAATTAAAATCCACGTTGAAACTTAGTAATGATGTATCGTCTCGTTATTGGACCTGTATGCCTATCATTTTTAGTTTCTATAATTGGACTTAGAAGTCGGTTTGGACAAGCAAAGGTTCTCAACTGACCTGATACGACTAAAAGTTCGTTTGGATATCATAAAATCATATAGTGTCGTGACGTTAATGTAAATCAATAATATAGATCACATGTTGAAAAAGTGTACAAGTGTACCGTTTCCAACGGGTTATAAAGTGAAAAGTATTCCAAAACTGCCCCCGACACAACTAACCTTAATAACTTGGTGAATGATTTGTGTTAACTGTAACGATAAGGGATTAAAAAACGATAAATCAATGCACAACATAAACGTGAAATAACAGGTAAAAAAACATACACCGATTTCAAAACTTCTGTTTGCTCGTAGCAGGTAAAATAAACTTTATAATTGTAATATTAATGAATGAAAATTAAATAATTAAACATTTTAAAATTAAGTTAGGAATCTATATAATATAATGAATATTTAGTCAAGAAAATATTTAAAATATTTAGTCTAAATGATTAAAAATATAATTATTTAATTTACTGTGGGTGTGAGTTGGAAAGGAGACTATATGTATGTAAAACAGAGAGCAGCGTTAGTAGTGGTTAAGAGAGCCGTAAACCCTAGTACTTTAAATAAGTCATACACACTCTCTTCTTCCAGACCCCTTCTGCTTGTTGTTCATCATCCTCTCCTGTTGCATTATTTTCGCTGGTGGCTGCCGCCAATTCCATTTGGGAGGGACGGTTTCTGGGCGAGGATTGTTGTTCTCGAATTGGAGTCAATCATTGGTTGCTTCCAATTCAGTTGCGAGGACTTGTTTTGATTTGGGTTTTGGTTTTCTTTCGTCGAATCTTTTGTTCTTGGGAGTGATATGGATCTTCCCAGTTTGGTCGTGGTTCTTCAAGCTGCTCTCAGCCCCAATCCCGATGAAAGGAAGGCTGCTGAGCAGAGTTTGAATCAGGTGCATGATCATTGCTTTACTGACCATTGGGATGGCTTTTATTAATTGGGATTGGATTTTGGAAATTTTGATTGTTTTTTTTTGTTGGGTTTGGCGTTTGTTTATTTCTTGAAATTGGGTTGTCATTGGAAGGTGTGAATTTGTCTGAAGTTTAGTTGAAGCTGGTGGTTTGATTGGTTATTTTTGTTATTTAATGGATTGTTTTGATGGTGTTGGCTTATCCGTGTTTGCAGATTCAGCATACCCCGCAGCATCTGGTGAGGATGCTATTGATCATTGTGGATAATAATTGTGACTTGGCCGTTCGTCAGGTTGCTAGCATTCATTTCAAGAATTACATTGCCAAGAACTGGTCGCCCGACTCAGGTACGAGATGGGTTTGTTGCATTGTTCTTTGAATTATTGGCTAGTTTTAGTGGCTTAATTCTTCTTGTTGGGCTGATTCAGATGAGTATCATGAGATTTCTGAGAGTGATAAAGATGCGGTCCGGAAGAACATTCTCCCATTCTTGTCACAGGTTCCATCGTTATTGAGGTAAACGTCTGTTTATGTATGATGCAAGACTGTATATTGAAGATTGCCTTTCTGAATATTTTGATGTTGTGGAAGTTTTTAAAAGCCATTGTTCTACGAACCAACTTTGTTTTAGATTCAGTAACTTGCAAAAATCATTGATTATGGTTTGTGTGGATCTTAAAGCTTCCTGTTACTTCGACATTGTATGTGTGCAGGGTGCAGCTTGGGGAGTGCTTAAAGACTATCGTTCATGCTGATTTTCCGGAGCAATGGCCGTGTCTTCTTGAATGGGTGAAGGAAAATTTACAAGCTTCAAACGTTTATGGGGCTTTATTTGTGTTGCGGATTCTTGCTAGAAAATATGAGTGAGTATATTATGTTCTTTGTAGATTTTTTTTGCCAGTCTGATTGCGTTGCATACTGGATTGCAACCTTGAAGTGTCAACATTTTATGCCGTACTTTAGTGTTACGACACATTCCTGTTGTACGGTCAACCAGAAGATCCCTTTTGATTTTAACTTTTACAAATTTAACCTATTTTGATACAGTTTCTACTCCATACCATTCGCCCCCCACCACCACTAAAACAGAAAGAAGGGAATGAAAAAACTATTTTTGTAGATATTTATTGTATGTCATCGTTATTATTATTTTCTTTTAATAATTCCTCGTGATACTCTTAATTTGCTCAGTCTCCTTGTCATGTATAAGGAGACTCCCCTTGGAGTCAAGTTCTATATTTCTCTTATATATATATATATATATATATATATATTTTTTTTTTTTCCCCTTCATTTTTCTACATTTTGAATGAAGTAGATTTTACATACTATTTACTAAAGGTTTATCTTCTTATTTACCGTTGATAGGTTTAAATCAGATGAGGAGAGGACTCCTGTTTATCGAATTGTTGATGAGACATTCCCTCTTCTACTCAATATATTTAGCGGACTTGTCCAGATTGGTAACCCTTCTTTGGAAGTAGCGGAATTGATCAAGTTCATTTGTAAAATATTTTGGTCATCAATATATGTAAGTTTTTATATGAAGATGTTACGCTCCCTTTAATTATTCCTGTGTATTTTATTTGGCTAGGTTATTACCTTAAAAGCAGCAAATGAAATGGATTTTTTTTTTGTTTAATTTCACAAGCTAGGAGGCTCCCTTCATTTGCATTTTGTATACTTCAAGCTGTTTTGAAGTAGTTCTTCTACATCAGATGATTATTGGAGAAGTTAATGAACTATAATGATTATTAGATATTATTATCTTCATATGCATGTGTACTTCTGTAGGATAATGTGCATATGAATCTTTCCACCGAGAATACATTGATATTATATATTCCTTTAATTTTACATGCTTTAAACAGTATTTTGCATATGTTTTAGATGGAGATTCCAAGACTTCTTTTCGATACACATGTGTTCAATGCTTGGATGATGCTATTCTTAAATATACTGGAGAGGCCAGTTCCCTTGGAAGGCCAGCCTGCAGATCCTGAACTTAGGAAAGCCTGGGGGTGGTGGAAAGTGAAGAAGTGGACTGTTCATATCTTAAATAGGCTTTACACCCGGTGAGAGTTAATGTTAAACATTCATAGCAATTTGTTTTTAAAGGTGTTTTGTATTATGGACACCCCCCCCCCCCCCCCCCC
>NW_019268540.1:529300-574387 GCF_002738365.1 Cucurbita moschata
CCCCCCCCCCCCCCCCTTCTTTCCTCTGGTATTCTTGCTACTGACGCATAATTTATAGGTTTGGAGATTTGAAACTTAAGAATCCAGAAAGCAGAGCATTTGCTCAAGCGTTTCAGAAGAACTATGCAGGGAAGGTCATGGAATGTTACTTAAATTTGTTGAATGTGATACGTGCTGGTGGCTATTTGCCAGATCGAGTTACCAATCTCATTCTTCAATACCTAAGCAATAGGTGGTCTAACTTTTTTTTTCCTCTTCCAGTTCCATACAGAACATTCTGTTCCTATGCATGCTATTTTCCACTTCCTTCTCTGATTTTTTAAACTCGTAGGTGGGAAGGACTCACTTGATATTTTTTTTATAATGTGTATTCACGGTTAGAATTGAAATATGAACATTTTGTAACTGAAGTAACAAGGATATGGCACTTTTATCTGTCACTGGTTAAGGAGTTGTTTTGACTGAAGTTCTAGCTTTCCTGTCTAACTTTGGAGGAAAATTAGTTGTTGGATATTAATATTTTAAGTAGAAAGTGGGTTCATTTTAAAAGGGGGAGAAAATTGAATTTTGTATGAATTCTCATTGTTTTTCTCTATGCTGTAAGTTGATATTATGAATATATTTTTATCCCTTGATTTCTGATGTTTTTTCTTTTTTGTTCCAGTATCACGAGGAATAGTATGTACTCTTTGTTGCAACCTCGACTTGATGTTCTGCTTTTTGAAATAATTTTCCCCCTCATGTGCTTCAATGACGATGATCAGAAGCTTTGGGATGAAGATCCTCATGAATATGTGAGGAAGGGTTATGGTAAGGCACATGGAAATGGGTTTACTTCTTGGAAAGCTTGAACTAATGAATACACTGCTCATATTTTAATTCTATACACATATTTTGTAGATATTATCGAGGATTTATATAGTCCAAGGACTGCTTCTATGGATTTTGTCAGTGAGCTGGTTAGGAAGCGTGGGAAAGAAAACCTTCCAAAGTTTATCCAATTCATCGTTGGAATCTTCAATAGGTATGTTTATAGATCTGATGTCAATGGCTGATTCCGTTTCCGTGAAATATGATACAATGCAATATACTGTCCCAGGTACGATGAATCACCTCTTGAATTTAAGCCCTATAGACATAAAGATGGGGCTCTTCTTGCTATTGGAGCCCTATGTGACAAATTGAAACAAACAGAACCCTACAAGGCTGAACTTGAGAGCATGCTAGTTCAACATGTTTTTCCTGAATTCTGCAGTGATGTTGGGCATCTCAGAGCTAAGGTCCGGTAGACTTTACTGTGGTCTTAATCAATTGTTTTTATTAATAATATCTAATATGAACATAACAACTGTGAAAAAATGTTAGTCAACCTTAATGACTTAACAGTATATTAATATGCTGGTAATCTCTATTCTCACGTTTCTGGGTTTCCACTAGAAGATTTTATGGAAGTGTGCTGGGGCATGAAGATGCTTCTCTTATTAGAGCCTTCTATTTATGCACAAGACTTGGATGCTTTTAAATGCACCTTTCCTCTCTCTCTCTCTCTATATATATATATATATAATTTTGTTTCTAAACGAAACTAGTTTTATTATGATTAGATCCTTTGTTTAGCATAGTAGGGCTACTGCATAAACATTCTGCAGCCATTTTTTCTTTATTGTTTATAATCTTATCAAATGGATGGATTTGTCTTCTTTAGCCTAAAAGAAGCGCAAAGGGATGCAGAAATTGTATAATAGCTTTTGCATGTGATCCCAAATCTCATTTTCGTTGTACACAAGTTGTAGTTTTCTCATTCTAATTGTGCTTTTTGTGAAAACATATTATGATGTTGGGTTTGATAAATCATGTCATCCACTTTAAATTTACATTCATTAACGTTTTTGGTTTAATTGCTACAGGCAGCATGGGTTGCAGGACAATATGCCCATATCAATTTTGCTGACCAGAATAATTTCAGAATAGCCTTGATTAGTGTTGTTTCTGGGATGCGAGACCCAGAACTCCCCGTTCGCGTTGATTCAGTTTTTGCATTGAGATCTTTTGTTGAAGCTTGCAGAGGTTTATACTTTATGTATAGATATATTCTTGAGAATTTCCCATCACAAATAGATAGGTGGAGACTTGAATTACAATCTCTTAGAGGGCGTAGGAATGCTTGAGCCACCAAGCATATTTTATGGTGGCAGTTTATACTTTATATTAGATACTTACTAATATTTTTGGTCTAAATGCTGGTTTGGATTTCAGTTATTGATGGAATCGAGTTTCGTTTAATTTGCAGATTTGAATGAAATCCGTCCTATCCTTCCACGACTTCTTGACGGTTAGTTGATGAACATGTCATGGTCATAAATAGTTGTTATTTTGCTTATATTTAGTGACTGAGATTGTTTTCTTTTCAGAATTTTTTAAGCTTATGAATGAGGTTGAAAATGAAGAACTTGTATTTACTCTGGAGACTATAGTTGATAAATTTGGGGAGGAAATGGCTCCTTATGCGCTTGGATTATGTCACAATTTGGTATTTTTAATTCTAATTTCAATACAGAAATAGATGTGGATATTTTTATTGAAGGCTCAGAGGTGACTTTTTGAAATTGGATCCAGGCTGCGGCTTTCTGGAGGTGTATGAATACTGCAGAAGCAGATGATGAAGCTGATGATTCTGGTGCTTTGGCTGCAGTTGGGTGTTTGCGTGCAATTAGCACGATTCTTGAATCAGTGAACAGAATTCCTCGACTTTTTACCCAAGTTGAGCCAACATTGCTCCCAATAATGCAAAGGATGTTGACAACTGACGGCCAAGGTTTGCATCATTTTGAAATATACTTCTCTTGCTTCTTGTTGGCTGATTACATTCCTTGAGTTAATATTTGATGTAATTAATTCTTCTTTTTCTGATCTTGTGAGATGGTTCCTGTGCTTTCTTCTTGTTTTGATTTTCTTGCGGAAGTATCTGGCAACAAATCCATTTCATTCTCTTTTTGAAACTTGTTTTTCATATATCAACGAAAAAGTTAATTTTAAAGTCCATGTTTACAAACTTTTTAATAATAGTAACTTAAAAATTAGTGCCAATAATTGCAGTAGGTGTTTGTTCCTCTTCCCTTTTAAAGCTTTAATGTCTTATTTGATCTTTGATGCTATTTGCAGAGGTATTTGAAGAAGTCTTGGAAATTGCTTCATTCATGACATTCTTTTCCCCTACCATATCCATGGATTTGTGGAGTCTTTGGCCACTGATGATGGAAGCATTGGCAGAATGGGCCATTGACTTTTTTCCAAGTATGTTGTCTTTGTAGCAAGCAAACTCATTCATTATTGACGATAATATGAGCTCTATGGGCATACCAAGGAACTTCTAAACACAGTTGATTTTTTCATTCTGCTTTGTGCAATAGGACTCATAATTCTTTCCTGATGTAGTCTAGTTGTCTAATTCTGTTGCCAAATAAAATTTCTTGAAAATTGCATGAAAAAGTGCATGGGCTCTTGATGCATGGAAAAGTTTGAGGTAGTGGTCATAAGTGTTTTAACTATTTTCTGGTTGGATGGGCAATGTGAAACAGAGTTATGCTAGTTAAGCCTGTCTAGTGGTTTGGTACCCTTTGCTGCACCTTTTATCCATAAATGATGTAGATGGAGATAATGGAAAAGAATGGCTGTTAGAGGAAGCATGTAGCTCACTGGAATGACATAACTCCATACGTATTCAAACTAGCATTGGTTACATCAAGACTAGTTTTAATTTTTTATTTAGTTTTGTTTTTCATAAATCAAGTCCAGTTTTAGTTGTAATGCTCATGCTGTTGCATTTTATAACTTTTTAAGGGTTAGTCTGTTTGCAGTAGGTCAGACATTTAGTGTCATGCATGTTCGTATTTATTTAACACAATTATTTCTGGCATAGTGTATGACTTTTAGCATGTAGATATATAAAATGAATGTTGCACTAAATAACCCTGGGTATAAGATGGCTGGTTCTGATGTCTTCTTGTTCACAGATATACTTGTTCCGTTGGACAACTTTGTATCCAGGGGGACTGCACATTTCCTCACATGCAAAGCTCCTGATTACCAGCAAAGTCTTTGGAACATGATTTCATCAGTGAGTTGCTTTACTCTTGAAAGAGAAGTTATATCTTCCATTTTGTTTTGAACAAGATACAACTTCTCGTTGAAATGATGAAAATGAATAGATATTCAAGGAATACAAACTTCGAGAGGGAATGAAAAAGAAAGAAGAAAGGAAAATACAATACAGTAAATACATCCATATTTAGATTTAACCATGAAAATAAATATTCTCCCTATTTGGTTTGTTAATGGGTGATTATGTTGATTATTTAGTGACGATCTTTCTTGGTTTCTTATTAAAAAAAAGAAAAGAAAAAAGTAGTCGCACTTTAACTTAGCTGCTGAAACTATTTTTGTTGACTTGCCTCCAATCTGATAAGCTCGTACCATCTTACTCTAGATAATGGCTGACAAGAATTTGGAAGATGGCGATATTGAGCCTGCTCCAAAGCTTATTCAAGTTGT
Source organism: Cucurbita moschata (assembly GCF_002738365.1). Lineage (NCBI taxonomy): Eukaryota > Viridiplantae > Streptophyta > Magnoliopsida > Cucurbitales > Cucurbitaceae > Cucurbita > Cucurbita moschata. The sequence continues at coordinate 533,852 of NW_019268540.1, forward strand.
CTTTCAAAATTGCAAAGGTCAAGTGGATCAATGGATTGAACCGTATCTCAGAATCACAATTGAACGCCTGGACCGAACTGAGAAGCCATACTTGAAATGTCTTCTAATGCAAGTGGTAAGGGTTGAGGAGTTAGGTCAATATACTATAGCTTTTCTCCCCTATCACAATACATGTCAGGCTTGCTCCTTGGTTCTTCATACTCGAGTATTACTTGCAGATGACATGCTATTTAAGATAATTGAATTTAACCATTAGCAGTGGAATTAGATATCTCTTATTGCTATCTTGTTTGGAACTTGGTATCTTATGAGATTCCATTCTATTCTGGAATGTTCAATGGTATAGTGATTTAAAAATTATGTAAATATAGGGAGTTTTTTTGATCCTTGGTAGAGGTACTCTAAGCACGATCTTTTTCAGCAACCAATTTAATAGTTAATGACATTTGCTTGTATGACATGCTTTAGGTTCTATTTTTGCTCCTGTTATTCTTTTAGCATTTTTCTTATAAATATGAATAATGGTTACTTCAAGAATTTATTGGTACAGAACACTTGAATCTCTGACCGTGTAAGTATCTTGCTTGTTTCACTGATGGTATTTACAGTTGCAGACTTTCTTTTAAGGCTCACTAGGTAGTTTTCTTGAGATTTTTTGTTCGCTTGGTGTAAATTGAGCTGAGGGTTTTGTTGAAATTTCTCTTGCAGATTTCTGATGCTCTTTACTACAATGCATCATTATCACTCAACATATTGCAAACGCTAGGTGTTGCAACAAATGTATTCAATCTTTGGTTTCAGATGCTACAAGAGGTCAAAAAGAGTGGTGTACGAGCGAACTTTAGAAAGTAAATTATTGTTCTCTCTCTCTCTTTCTTCTTGGTGGTTACTTGCTGTTGATGTTCTCTGGATGGTTTGGATTTTCCACCTGAATGGTCTGTCATGTTGCAGGGAACAAGATAAAAAAGTTTGCTGCTTGGGATTGACATCTTTGCTTGCACTTCCAGCCGATCAAGTACCGGGGGAGGCTCTTGGGCGTGTTTTTAGGGCCACCCTTGATCTACTTGTTGCTTACAAGGATCAAGTTGCAGGTCTCTCTTTCACTCACTCACTCTATTTCTTGTTCCTTATTTACATCTATAATTCCAGGCCGAATTCACATATATATTCTGCTCCTTTGCATACAGAAGCTGCAAAAGAGGAGGAGGAAGTTGAAGAAGATGATGATATGGATGGTTACCAAAGCAATGAAGATGATGATGGAGATGGTTCTGACAAGGAAATGGGATTTGATGCTGAGGACGGTGATGAAGTTGACAGCATCAAGCTTCAAAAGTTGGCTGCACAGGTCTGCATGTGTAGTACATAAGTGATTGTCTGGAATGATATCAGCGTTTTATAAGTATCTCTGATAAATTATACAAGAACTCAAACCTGAGTTGCGTTGTAATTTCTTCTTGAACGGACTTTGCAGGCCAAATCTTTCCGCCCGGTTGATGAAGATGATTATGACTCAGATGATGATTATGATGACGATGATGACGAGATGCAATCTCCCTTAGATGATGTGGACCCTTTTATTTACTTTGTAGATACAATCAAAGGTATGTGGAACTTCTTTTAGTTTGATTTATTAAGTTCCAAACTTCCTGACATCACTTAACTTACTATATATATGTTTTGGTCCTTCCTGTTCGAAAAAATAAGCTATTCAAGCAACAGATCCAATGAGGTTCCAGAGTCTTACCCAATCACTAGAGTTCCAATATCAGGCTCTTGCACACGGTGTAGCGCAGCATGCTGAGCAGCGGAGAGTAGAAATTGAGAAGGAGAAACTGGAAAAAGCCACAGCCGCTGCCTCTTCGTGACCATGAGTCGAGTTGTCACTTGTAAGGCTAAAATTTTGAATTGCTCTCCTGGTCCCGTTCATGTCCATTGGTTTAGTAAATGATTGATTGAATGCAAAAAGAGTCGGTTGCCATTCTCTTGATTTGATTGGGTTCAGTGTCCATGGATGATGTCTGAGCTCCCAAAAGTTCAGATCTGAAGTTGCTTGACATGGTGGTGCCAGCCAAGTTCCCATACCTAAAGACAATGCAAATAGTCTCAAGTTGCCAGAGTCGGTTATCCTTCGACCCAGACAGTTCGGTTTGGGTCGATGGTTCAGTGAGTCCCATGCATTGGATGGCAGAACATAACTGCCTATCCTAGTTTGTCTCGTCTCATTTTTGCCCAGGCATATTTCATATAGAAAGTTCATCCACATCTCCCATTTTTTTTCTCCTGCTTAGGTTAGTTATAGGGTCTGTAGTATTTTTTATCATTCATTCCTTTTCTTCTTAAATTATGTCGAACGGATGGTTATTATTTTTGTGATTGATTGTTCCTTGGCCTGTATTCATAAAGGTCTCGACCTCGGCCTGTATTCATAAAAGTCGAAGTTTAGGTTAGTATTTCCCTCCGTCGGTGTCCTGGTTTTGCAACGGGCGACGGAGTTGGCTAGTTTTTTTGGGTTTGCTGCAGAGAGAGCTACTAAGGGTAGCTTTTGACCATGTGGATTGTGGCTGCTGCTGTTTTTGATTCTTTATAATATAAAACTTGTGGATCAATCAATGAGAAGGAAACCTGTTTCCTTGGCTCTCTTTCTCTTTTCCTCTCTCTCTCTCTCTCTCTATTGGCTTTTTCTCGTGATCTTTTAGATTGAATAGTCGAGTTATGCCTCTCGAGGCCAAGTTTTCTCGTGATCTATTTCTTTTCCCTTTTCCTTTTCGGCCTCGGAAGCTCTGATTTGATTTGGGATATGCCATGGAAAGAATGCTGTTTTTGCACACAAGAGGTTGTGGTAAATGGAGTAAGTGCATTAGTGGGTTAAAAAGGGTAAAAAGGTCAAAAGGAAAGTGGTGTTTAGAGAGAGAGAGAGAGAGAGATTATAAAATATTTGTAAGTGAGCAAAGGGAATAAGAAGTATGAATGGTTTAAATATTATAGGAATTTTGGAATTTGGTGGATGTTGAAATGTCCATTTTCAACAACCTTCCTAATTCTTTCCTTTTTTATTGCTTTCTAAAATAAAAAATCCTCCCCCACTTTGACCAATTTACCCTTTTCTTCTAATAAATTTTCATTATTTATTTTTTGGGTTTGAATGATACATATAAGATATGATTTGTACTATGAATTAATAAGCATCGATGCATTGTCACATGTGATTGTCACACGGAGAGAAAGATCTCTTATGATTTGATTACTAAATATGTGATTGTCACACGGACTAAAAGATTTCTTAGGATTTGATTACTAATGTTTTTTTATTATGTCCTTCACTTTTTAATTTTTGTCACTCATTTATATCGTTAAAATTAAAAAGAATAACCGTTGTGATACCCGACTATTCTGTTTCACTCCTTTTAATAACCCAAAATCCAAGACATTACAAAAAAAAAAAAAAAAAAAATCTAATTAGCCTTGTGATGATCACATTTTATAGGTTATTTCGTGTGAGGTACGAAGGCAAATATCACATTTTATTATTACTTCCACTTTTCTATCCCAACTCATAAAAGGAACCGACCAAAAAGTAACTTTTTTATTTGATATCAAAGATGGGAAACTATGTGCAAATCCTCATTGGATCTTAGTTGTTCTTAAGAACGATATTATTGATTTAAGTTTTTGGGTAATGGGTAATTTTCAATAAAGTAAAAATTCTTGTATTTTGTGCGAACATGTTCTTGCTGTGTGTTCGATGAATGAGTGTTACGTATACAAATGTTTATTTGATAAATTTTAATTTAGTAGACATAAAAATGGTATAAAATCAAATTAATAATAATTATCTTAACAATGTTGAAAATTTTAAGGAATTTTAATCAATTTAGTTTTTAGAAATGAATAAATTTTAATCAATTAGAGAGAGAGAAAGAAGACTAATTAGGGATTAAACCTAAAACACACACAAAGCATATTAATCAAAATTAAGAAAATAATATAAATAAATAAATAATAAATAAATAATAAATAAAAGGTTCTCTTCTTGAGACAAGTGGGTAAACCCATCCCATGTGCTCTCATGTGGTGGTTGGCCCTATCTGGGTCCCACATTCCACTTCTCCTACCCTAGTCTCTCTCCTCTTTCTCTCACTATTTTTTTTCCCCTTTACAATAAACAAAGCTATTTAGAGAAAAAACAAGAAAATTCTCCCATCCCGAGCGTGTATGGGGTGTCACGATCATGCTCGTCTAGGACGTGGCCCACGCCAAACCCTTTAATTGATTTCATGTTGTATTCCTCTGCCATTGTGTTTTCTGTTTGTATGACTATTCGACGAAATCATGTATGAGTTCACCAGACTTGAATCGTCTCAAAATGTATTATAGGGGTATGTGATTAATTGTCAATTATTCCTACCTCGAGTGATATGATAATTAAGCGGTGGTGTTTTCTTTGCTTATAACCATATAATGCTGCTTTCATCTTTCTTTTAACGTTGCTTTCCAAACTCTCTCTCGAAAATCTCTCTGCCCCTTCTTCTCAAGACGGGGCTAGAGGTTTGAGCATACGTTGCTCGACCGTAGGGCACGTGAATCCAAATTTGCTTGACTCACTCGGTGTTGGGAGTAAGTACCGCACAATCCCAAAAATCAACAGCCAAGAAAAGTACGATTATGACACGGTGCACATGTTCTATTAGGATTGAACAATCCATAGCCTTTCTTACAAAAAAAAAAAAAAAAAAAAAAGAATTCCAAGCTCTTAACGAATGAGCTCGGTTCTTACTTCAAGACAGGTAATACTCTCCTCAACGATGTGTCGACACACGACATTCTTGAATCTCGAAGAGCCTAGCTTTAATCCACGACTATTTCTAGTTCTAACAACGCAACTACCTTGCCCAAGCTAGTAACTCAGAGCGGAGGTTCTTTCTCAACTTTTCTTATTCTGATACCACTTATCACAATCACACTTTAATGACAGCGGGCTTGCAACTGCACGGCACTCATTTTCCTACAACAAGTGAGTTAAACCTATTTGTTCTTGTGTCGCCTACAGCCAAGCGACGTATGCTCGAGCCTCTGGCCCCGGTTCAAGAAGAAAGTTTTATAAAACAGGAGCAGAGAGATTTTGAAGAGAGTTTCGAAAGCAAGATTTGAGAAGACAAAAGGCAACAACAATGGCTTACTGCATATAACTATCGGATATGGAGAAGTTGACACAAAATATAGCTCCGCTACCAACCGTTACAATCATACTTTTTGAACCATTAATTTGAGATGATAATTAGTGTCGTATTCGACGCGTGATCCCCGCTCTACGCCCTCTCAAAGTGATTAATAATAAATTATAAAGAAAGCCATTGGATTCCTAAAGCCCAAAATTCCCCATAGCCATCCAATTTCAATCCTCTTATTCCTTCTCCTATTGCTTCATTCCTTCCCCTATTAGGTTCTTTCTCTCTGAAAGTCTGCGTTTTTAAGCTTTATAGTGTTTGTTTGTGATCACTTAACATTATTATTAGGTCCCTCTACACAACAAAATCTCAACTTCCAAAAAGATTTGTTGTGTCAGAGAGTTGGTTGTACTAGGAATTCGAGATCCTTGTCTCTCTCTCTCGATATATCTTTTCTCTCTATGGCTTCTGAATCCGGTACAACCCCGATGAATTCCTCCTCTTCTTCCCTCCGCCTAGCTCGAACCTTCCTCCGATCCTTCTCCAAGATCAAATCCCGAAGACCCACCACCACTGCCTCTCGGTCCGCTTTCGAGCTTAGACGCCGGAGTCGACGGATAAAAATCGCAGCCTACTCCTCCATGGCACGCGTGGCTGGGCCACAACGAGCATGGGCTAGAGCCCTCCTCTTCAAGCTCAATACTCGAGCTAGACATAGGACTTTGATGAGACGCCGCCGTTCAACGATGCCCTCGGCCTACTCTGACGACCATGTCGGGAAGCTCCGCCGCTTACTTCCGGGCGGCGACGGAATGGACGTGTGCACCTTGCTGGAGGAAACTGCCGACTACATCCATTGCCTCTCCGCGCAGGTTAAGGTCATGAATGCCATAGCTCATCATTTATCAACAAATTGATATCCAACACAATTTTCATCAACCATAGATCATATCCAATAAACTATACAAACAAGATGAGAGAGAAAGTAGATAGAGAGAGAGAGAGAGATTTTCTTTTGTACATATATATATATATATATAATAATTGTGCATGCCTTGAAAAAAAGCTACACTTTTTATAGACTTTGTACTGTTTTTGTTGATGTAAATATAAAAAGGAGCCATTGTTTTTTAATGAAATAGATGAATCTGAAGAACCCTTTTCTTTTTTTCTCTCGATGTTCTTATTAATAGGAACAAAAAATGAAATTTTGTATGAATTTTATATGAATTTACAAACTTTGCATCAAATATTGAGCAAGCTGGATTTTCTCTCTCTAAAAACGTGTTCTTTCCTTCTCTCTCTCTTGTTAGAACATATTCCTTCTCTCTCCTCTCTCTTTCTCAAAAACATGTTTCATTGTAGGTTGGATCTTTGTCCTGTCTCACTTTCGTTAAAAAACATGTTTGGCTAATTATTTTTGTCATGTTTGAGTAGAAAAATGTTGCAACAATTTTTTATTTTTTGGTCTTGGATGACGGTTTTGTTCTTAGAAAGTATGAAATTTCTTATTTAGGGTTCGTTCGAAAAAAATTGGGGAACCGAAAAATCTAAGCAACCTAATAGTGTTTTAGATCAAACTCAATATGAACTTATTCGATGGAAGATATTATCAACTTTACTTAAAAGGCGTTAGCATAAGTATTTTTGAAATTGTATTACTAGAAAAAAATAGTCATTCAAACAACGATTTGTTACAAAAAGGAGAACGTGTTAACTGTTCGTGACAATTCATTTCTTTCTACGACCATTTTTCATATGTACAAATAGATGTCGGGATCACAAAACCGAACATGATTGAGACATTAGGTTGAGACGAGAGTACAGCCCAGCTCTTTCCTTTGTTCCAAATGGTTTGGTTTTCTTGTAATGGTCAAAGATGAGGAGCTAATCTATAATCAATCAATTGAAATAATGGTACCATAAATAGTGCTCAATTGACTTCAAGTGTAGAATTGTAAAGAAGATAAAATGAAAGTTTTCTTTTTCTTCTTTCACATGTTGAAAATGTTCGGTTATCTGAAACACAAACGAATATAAAACTTTCATAATAAAATGAATGTGAACTTCTTGTAAAATTTTTATAACCTGCTATTCTCGTAATAAAACACTTTGAATAGCTGTCAATCTCAATATATCTCAATTGGCTAAGACACATCTTTCAATTAAGAGGTTAGAAATTCAAGTCTCTAAATGGTTGAATGGTTAGAGATTCTAACTTAACCCTACTTCGAATGGTTAAAAATGGAGATGAACGATATTTTATTTAAATTTTAAAAAATGAATATATAAATTTGGAGCCATTCAACGCCGATCAAATTATAGAAATACGTTTCTCATAGATACATCAAGTGTTGGGGATACAGTAAAAAGATGTTAAAATTATAAAAAAGTGCCCTCCTCACCACCAAAGAATGGAAAAACCTTTAAGGTTCTCCAGCAGCTTCTGTTCCATAATTCCAAAGTAGACCAATCTCACCTCTGATCAAACCCAAAACAACAGTAACACCTGCATGTAAATCAAAACGAACGTGGTAAATTTAAGATTTGGGATATGATCTAATAGAAAAAAAGAAAAGATAACAAAACTTTGTTACCCAGAGTGCATGGAACTAGATAAAGGAGTGCAGGTTGGCCATGTCCATTCATTAAATATAAGCCCAAATACGTAAAGAAGAGACCTGAAAAAGGTTGATCCAATATCATTAAAGGGACTAAAATGATTAGTTCTTGTAAACTATATAATGTAGACACAACTAGATTTCAAGTCGTTTATAAAACAAGTATCTATGTGTTAATCAACTTGTTACAAAGAGAGTTTGCACAAAAGAGAAATGGATAGTGGGAGAACGCTGCTAAAGAACATGTTAGCGAGCTACTATATGTATATGAAATTTCAGTTTTGTTTTTAAGATCCTCGTTCCAACCATTCATATCTCCCGTTTCTTGATCATCATCAATCGCGACAATAGAGTCTTCGTATATTATCATCAACCAAGCTAATATATAAAGTAGACCTATATTTTCCGGCGGTTTTTCTTTCAGTTCCATTCCCCCATCTAACCTTAAATCTAAACTTTTTTTTTTCTTTTTTTCATAAAAATAAGTTAAGAGCTGAAAAATAATTACAAAACATCTTCGCGGCCACCAAAACTATAGGGGACTATCTCAACGAGTAAACATGCTGAAAAGATAATCGAAATGAAAAAGATAATCGAAAAAAACATGCTGAAAAGGTCCTCACCAGTTCCATATCCAACGAGCAACCATGCTGAAAAGATAATCGAAATGAAAAAGATAATCGAAAAAAACATGCTGAAAAGGTCCTCACCAGTTCCATATCCAACGAGCAACCAAGGAAAATATCTATTACACTTCTCTTTCTTCTCTGCTTTGTCAAATCTGGGTTAACAAACCAACATAAAGAGAATGAACTAATAAAGTGGAAAAAAAAAAAAAAAATTAACATAAGTACAGAACATAACTATTAACAGTTCAAAATGGTAAACATGGTTATATTTTCATCATTCAATATCCACATGCAAGTCCTGCATATCATTCGATCTGTCCTCCAAGGTCTAGAATTTCAGCTAGTTAAACTTTATCTTGATGGCATTAACATATGATATGTGCAATTATCGAAGTGGGTACCTACACCCTCTTAGAGAATGGAGCTGTAATTTAAAGATATTATTTGTAGAGATATAATTTCTGTTTTCTTTTTTAAGACATGGACTAATTGCATAATTGCTTATTTTAGGGATCTTTGATAAATCTTCCTATTCTTTTTCAGACAGAAAACGTGGGAGCAATGTGGGAGTGGAGTTACCTCCAACCTCAAGGGAAGGAAGTAGATGCCTTCACTGCTATTTATTATTTTGCTTAAGATAAGAAGTTTTTACTTCAACCGGTGAAGTTGATAAAAACTCCAGATTAGTAAGACACTAGTGGATATTTAGCATTTAAAATGTGTGCAACGTTAAAGTAAAAAAGAATGGTGCAAGAAGTGCTCTTCGACATCTCCACTAATCCTGTAGCATGTAATGCATTTTCTAAACAATAAAAATTGAATTCTAATGAAGGGGAATAGTTTGATCAAATGTGTATAAGATTTCAAGAGGGAAGTAAGGACTTCTAGGATTGAACATTAGCAGGAAAATGCTTCAACTTAGAGTTAAACAAGAGGACTTGTTTAAATTAATGGAGAAATAAGGTTTTATAGAAATATCAATCTACCATTCAAATATCAAAAAAATTGCATTATGATTTAGAACTTCCATCTTGTAGATTGTTCAATGATATGCATCACGGCTTGCAGAAAAATCTTACACACAAACTGTCCTGTGTTATACTAGTGGCATTGTAATGTAAGTGACATCAGTACCTGTGTGTAAACGAAACAAGCAAACCAGGGAAGAGTATATCTCCAAATCCAATCATATCGAAGCCGCCCCAAGGGTCAAAGGTGCGAGGAACTCTCAAGAGCATTGGAATGGCTTCCCCACCACTATTGTTCCCGCGGGCAACCTGAAAAAGTTACAAACATATCCAACACGATAAATTTCATTCCATGCATTTTGGGAATTATAAAGTGGGCTAGTGGAACTTTTGAAGTAGAAAGAAATTGCATGAGATGTACAGACTAACCCCAGTAAATATATTGTTAGATATTTTAATCTAACCCCATTAAACATCTTAACAATATTCCTTGTGAAAACACAATAAATTACATTATCAAGTACTTTATTTCAAGTAGATTTTTTTTTTCATGAATAAGAGTAAGGATACAGAAGAATAAGATCTGCCAAAAACAAGCAACAAAAAAGAACATTTTCCTATTCAACAATCATTTCTATTTTGGAAGTGGCAAAGGTAGTTGATTGTGTTGATTTGAAGCACTGGTGCCTTGATTCTTTCGGTTAAAAGAACATTAAATCCTACAAGAAAGGCCTCAGTAGTTACAAATAACTTGGATTAAATATCCAACAAATAGTTTGGATAAAGAACACCTTCGAGAAGCTTTGATATTGCTATTGGTAAGCTCAGAACAATCCAACCAAATAGTGGATTTATCTTTAAAAAATCCATTAGAAACTCCACAATCAAATATCCAAAAGAGTAGCCTTGGATACTTCAATCCAGAATATATTATTTGGCTTGGAGAGAGAGAGCTGGAATGATAGCTGAAGGATATTCATAATCGAGCTCTTACGTTCACCAAACAAAAGTGAAGTGGATCTAGAAGAAAGACGAAGGAAAAGGAAAATCTATTCCATAACCGCAGAAGCCTAATATGTGGAGGAAATCTATCCTGTACAATCATAATCAGTTTTATCTTCTAGCTAGATTAGACTTCTTAGCAAGATACGATCAACAAGTCAGTTTCCAAATATAGTGCCGGAAAGAAAGAATAGGAAACCCAAGCAAGAAAAATACTCAACATACAACATGAGAACCCAAAAACATAAGACTTTAAATACAGGTGACATACAAAACATGCCACTTGAAACCGCACTATGTTCATTTAATAGTCTCTTATTGAGTATATATCATTACACTACTTGAATTTGATTGGAAATTAAGTTCGAAGTAAATATACAGAAAAATTCATATACTTACCGCAATCATTACACTTTCTTGGAATATTACTGGGGATATGAACACCCAGAAGATGTCATAGACAAATGCACAGCAAAGAAGTACCGTTGCTACCTGAGATAATTAAGACTGTAAGGGCCTTGAAGCAGTATATGAACCAAATGGATGAACTTGGGATACCTTAATATTAGGTAATCGGGACATCTGCAAGACTGTTATCATCAGGCAGATACCCTATTAAGAACATAAAATTTAAAATGTAAGCATTGAAATAGATCAAATAAAGAGTGAAGCAGCAAAGTTACAGAAACATGAGGCTTAAAAGACAGGTGACCTTAGAACGAGAACAATTTGAACGGAATGTAAAATTAAGTAAAATGGCTACACCAGTGATTGCACATGAACAATCTAAACGAGAAAAATGGGGCCAATCATGAAAATGACAATAAAATTAAAGATTAATAAATCAGCTCACATTGATATTAGAACTTTTGGACAAGAAACAACATAATCTATACCAATCATATAAGTCACAATCTCAAAGTCAAGTAATATAGTTTGTAATATAGTTTATGGCTTACCAAATTGACTACTAGACGATGCTGGTGAAAATTAAGACATTCTTTTAAAGAAAGCTAAATAAAACTTTCACTCAAATTTATGTCGCGATCCGAATAAACATGCAAGCATGCCATTCTGCTTGATAACTTCTCATCCCACTAAAGTTGTACAATGTACATGAGACGTGAACAAAGGAAATAGAATGGTCAAAGGAAAAAATTCCAAATAACTTTTCAGAGCAAAATTCAAAAAGTCAATCAGGAAACAAAGAGAACGTAATAGAATCTTCAAAATACATAAAATCCAATATATTATTTACTCAAACAAAAAAGAAATGGCTAATTTCGCCCTCCATACACTCAAAATAAACCAGGACTGGCCTACAAAATCCTATTGGAGCAAGTGAACAAACCAATTTGAAATCAAATGATTTCTCATCTCCAAGGAGAAAAGTAGATATAGGGCCCTTTTATTTCCAAAAAATATGCTCGAAACAACTCTCGCCATCAGTGAATATGATGACTAAGAGATTAATTAGAAGAACAAAAGAAAGCAAAAAGGATACTTACAAGAATATTTTGGCCAGCCCAAGAGTATGATGAACGTCGATTCAGAGCCCAGACGGCAGCAAATGTTATACAACAAAGCAGCACAACAAATGAAAGAACAGAGATTTCCCCTATTAAAGGCAAATTCAGAGTCTTCTTCCCACAATTTTTGCATCTACTGCTCAATGAATGATATAAACAAGAAAAATTATAGAAAGAAACCATATAAACAACTCATAAGTTGTAGGAATAAATATGCAAGCAAACATACCTCAATATAAGTCCTAATATACAGGAATGCATACCCTGCAAGGTAAGCCTTCACAAGTTATTAAAGACATTAAAGAGCTGTGATAAAAACACACTAAAAGACAACCCATTAAAAAGAAAATATTTGAATGGAATGTGGACAGAAACTACTCTGATCAGAAAAACTATAATATCCCACGGTAAGACCCTGTTAAGTATCAAAATTCAAGTGGACATTCAAAAGTCGTCGCATTGCCACCAGTACTATTTGTCGTCGACAGACTAACATAGACTAATCGCCTTTGTTGTGTCCTTGTACACAATCTCAATTCAGCATCCGTCCTTGTTCTCAATCTTATTCTTTGGGTCTAGTTTGTGAAAGGTCTTTTATCTCCATGATTGGTTAGCTTCAGTAGCCCGTCGTGGCCACTTCCACTGTCAACACCGACTTCTTCCTTAGTCATTGATTTTGCACTGTCTATCAATTTCATTGTCATTCATTCGGCAACCGTCCAAAGGACTATCAACTTCGTATTTTTCCTTTCTTTTCGATTATTTATTTATTTTCTTTTGTTATGGCTGAAAGGAGTTGCTGTGTTGATAATAAGTACTTTAGCATTTAGTTTGAAGATGGTGTCTTCTTTGTTCAAGATGTGAAGAACAAGATGATTATTCCTTCATCGTTATCCTATTTACGCTGGTTGTAAGGCTTGCTTGTAGATCTTTTGCTTCTTCCAGTGTCTAAGAACTTCTCAAGCAAACTAGAGATGATAGTGGTACAACTCATTTGTCAAAATGAAGGTTTTGTTTTGGCTGGTTCATAGATTACATTGTTTAGCCACCTTCTGGAGGATAAAAGCTGATTCGAGTCTTTGTGAATTTCTTAAAAAAAGGTTGGTATATTTTTTGGGAAATGCTAAAAGACTTCCTCAAGAATTCTCATGTTTCGAAGGATTTAGTTAAATTGTCTTAAAGAGATTTTTTTTTTCTTTCGGTTGTAGTGTGGGGGATGTATCCAAAGAACATAAATGGAAAGCTGAGGATTGGGTTTCCAGCCAATGAGATCTCAATAGATTTTTTAAGTAAGGCTGAAAAGTTCCATTTCTGATTCTCAATGGGTTTGAAAGACAAAGAAGTGGTGAAAATAAATTTCAAAGAGCTAATGGTTGTTTTTAGATTGTATGCTCACAACAATTAGAAGGAGATTAAAAATGCTTTGGAAGATCACTTTAAGAACTCTGCTTCAATTAATCCTTTCCAGGCAGACGAGGCTTTACTAAATTTTAAGGGTGGAAACTCATCAAAGGCTTTTGATTTTGAAAGTAATTAGAGACTCTATGGTGATTAACATTTGCTTATCTAAAGGTAGCCTCAAGAAAAAGCAAAGTCATTTGAATTTTCTTGAAGGTTGTGTAATGGATCTCCATCAAGAATTTGTTTCTAACCTTTTGGGATCGTAGAACGTTTGAATCTATTTGTCATAACTTTGGTGGTCTTGAGAGTATATCTTCCAAGACTCTTAATATGTTAGATTGCAATGAGGCTTGTATAGAAGTCAAGAAGAATTTGTGGTTTTCTTCACGCTTCAATAGAAATCAAGGATTAAAAAATAGGGAGAATATGTTTATTAGATTTGGTGTTGTCACTACCTTGGATCCTCCAAATATCATTATCAGAATGACAATCGAAATGTAGATTGAATAGGCACCATTCTGCATTCTCGGGCAATAAATAATTATATAAAATTATAATACTTGAAGAAGAAAATGTGATGATAGCATCCAAGGCGAGGATCAAGTAGGAAAATGAACTACATTTTCTCACAACAAAGAATTACTATCCTAGTTTAGAACAAATCTCAAAACATACATGCAAGAGTTATGTCATTACCTCAACACCACCAATGCAGAACATTATAATCAACAGCCAAACGAACCACGAGGACATAAAGAAATATAGCAGCACCAAGAAACTAGATGCCGAAATGACAAATACTACTGCACTCTGTACATTAATATCCAGAGTTTCATTATCAAAGTCATCTTTGCCTGCTTCGATATTGGAAGGTCCCTGGTCAAAGAAAATAAAAAGAGAGAGAGAAGTTCGTAAGATCAGAAAAAGGCATAATTTCAAGAGAAAAGGGATGTCATCCCGAAAGAAAATTTATCAAAGTGAATGGTAGGAAAGTAAAATAATCTACCATGGAAAAATAATTTTTATTCTTTAAGTCAACACATTAAAGACCAATTTCATAGTGATGTGTAATCTACAAATAGACTGTAGATTCTTCAATCTAGAGTTACCCGGAAACAAACATCTATTCCTCATAGCAAAGCAACCTACGTCATCTAACCATGAGTCGCAGAAAATCATGAAAAAAATAAAATAAAAACTGAGTACTCATTCAGATGCATGATCTTGACATCAATCAAAGCCTTAATTGTGGATGAAACAATGAGAGAATTTTCAAGACTTGCTTTACACCTAGAAGCAATATTTTGTTCCCCCACAACGATGAATTATGAGTGCACCTTTGGTGATAATTCATTATAGCGCTCCTCGGTCTGCTGAGCAGTGATGTCTGACCAAAGTGTAGCACATGCAACTGTTCCAACAGACATCATCCACAAAAACACAACAGAGAAGTCCACAACTGGTCGCTTTGGAGCATATAATAGAAGTTCCACTGTAAGGACAAAGGTAATTAGAACTTAACACGTTGGAGAACAAAATTTATCAACAAGATAATTATTTGAATGTCACTAATTCCAGTAATGATTTGTCACTTCGCCTTCCATACAGTGTTTACTTAGGTTGGATTCTTCACCAGCATCTTCAAGGTGAAGAAGGAAAAAGAAGAAAAAAGGAAGTGAAGTGATGATTAAACTCTCATGGTGCTCGGTCACCTTTAATTCTCATTGTGGTTGATCACCTGCATAAGGAAACCCAATTTATTCCCTTCTTAGAAAAGTAATCCCAATGTATTCCCCTTTAAAAACCATATACTTCTCATATAGCACCCAAATCTTTTCTTTGATGGGTTGTTCGCCATCTTGGCCTAAGCCAAGACAAGATTTTTGTGAGTTCTTTTTTCCTTGAATAATTACTTAAATATCAGGGTACTTAATTCAAGTGAAGAACAATGTATCAACCCCCTACTTGATTTAGCAAACGAAGGTTGATAATTGTGGTTTGAAAACCAAATTATGATACTAAACAATGGCTCCTACTCTTAAACAGTGGTCTCAATGGATAGCTTGGCCAGAGATAAATTAAACAGCACCTCTAATCATACATCATACTTCCAGTTGACTCCATTTAAGGTGTTATATGGGCAAGCCCCTTCTTCCATTCTTCCATGTATAATGGTGTCACCTATAACAGAGCAACTGGCTCAAATTCCTTTGAGAGAAGTTAGTTCTAAGATCTGAGGCCATCATAAGCATCCCAAAGATTTTGAGCTAGGTGCCCTCTCATTTAGCAGGATTCAAGTCGATCATTTTGGCATATTCATCTATATTGACAAAAAAGAACCATCTTTAGCTTAAGATTTAATCTTAAATATGAAATACCGAGTAAACCAGAGCACATAACGTGATAATTTTAAAATTTTTCATTAACTTTGAAAATGCATGAATAGAAAGGCTCACCTCTCTTGCCGTCGGTTATAGATTTTGTAATAGTTTCTCCGCTGCTCTTGGGAAGCATCACAACAGGAATAGAAATGTTAAGGGCAGTGTCTTTTTCAGAACAGACCATCTTGTAAAGATCTAGGTCAACAGTAAAACAGTTTACAAATTCAATATCTAAAAGTCAGGCCGTTAACTTCTTCATAAATTTAAATGACATTTTCAGATTATTCAACCAAGCATTGTGAACATAGATGAAGAGTTAATAAAACTCATGCTAAACTACAATTCTTATCCGCCTTGGACAAATTTATCATGCGCTGAAAACAACACAAATAATTACAAAGCCCAGATAAAATAATATATAAGGAAACGTCCGTACATTCAAGATTAAGAAGGAAATTCTAAAGACTTGAACAGACTACATAATCTTTACGGTTTTATCTTCGAATTTTACACTGTAGTTTAAAAGGCTTGGTCCAAACAAGCAAGTTATCTCGGTCCAAAATATAGGGATTGTGTATTTTTCTCTTTTATTTGTTCCCTTTTAAATTTAAAGTATACTTCTGTTAAAAAAGAAAAAATTCATTGATGTATGAATTACGAAAGAGGGGAGAAAAGGGAGTGAAGTGGGGCTAAAACAGCTAGAGGTGTTTGGCTGCAATCGGGATGGGGGATTGGGGTTCTTCATAGAAGGTGAGATCAAGGGCTAAGTGAAGATGTTGGAGGGTTTAATCAAGGGGAGGAGTTCTAGGATGAGAAAGAGTGGTCAATCGAAAGGCTAGAGACAGAGTCCTTTGTGTCCGATTCTACAAAAGTCAAAGGGTTGGTTGAAGTGGATCCCATAAACCCTGATCGTAAATTTGTGGGCCCTATCGAAAGAGAGATCCGAGGGATAACTGGGGTTGATCGATTCAGGTGAAAGGCACGTGAGCAAAGTTTATTTCCTTTTGAAAATATGCCTGAAAATTTAGGGAAGGATTTTAGTGATCGAGTATAATCCTTGGTTTTAGGGGAATTTTCCAAAATCGGTACCCTTGAATTCCAAAATCCTTGGTTGCTTCTCTCCCCTCTTTATTGGTGAATCAGAAATTCAAAACAATCCACAATCCCTAATGGTTGAGGTTCTGAAGCTGCATTGCGAATTCTTCTCTGACAAGTGAAGAAGGCAGCTTAATGATAATGGAATGAAACAAACAGAGTTAGATTTGACTTTGATTTGTGCCTCCATAAGACTGATCCTTACGTTTCTATGGCAGGAAATACCGATGAACCTCCACTTTTATCTCCAATAAAACAGAATATTGGGCCTACCCACAGGGTAAAAACAAGGTTTAGAATCTCAATCATTCGTCCATGAGAGTTTATCATACAGTCTTGTGGATAGGTATGCATTATACTCGAAGGGTAAAACTTCAATATATGACTGCCAATGAGGGTCCAATAATGGAATTGCCAAGAATGGGTTGTCACGAAGGTTACATCTTTCAGAAGGAGAAAAGTCAAAGCCACTCTTTGGGAAAGTTTTTGAAAAATAAGTCTGATCAGATGTACAATGTCGAGCTCGAAATTCTAATATTCATTATATGATGTTAAATCACCAACCTAACCCAAAATCTTAAGCTGCTGGGTTAGGTTAAATTTAATTATATCAACATTCTCCCTCACATGTGGGCTTCATCAAAGTTTATAGAAGGCTCAACAAGGAGAAATCAAATATAAAATTGGGCAGGAAATAACATAAGAGGGGTTTAAACTCATGACCAACTACTCTGATTCCATGTTAAATCACCAATTAACCCAAATATTTAAGCTGATGGATAATGGTAAACTTAATTGTACCGACAAGCCAAAATAGGGTTGTGGAATTGGATAAGAAAAGTCTAATTGGGCCCAAGCCCATGGGTATTGGTCACGGTCTTATCAAGCTCACACCCTCCAGGGAAACCCCCCAAGCCATTTGAATGTTAGATCGTGGGGAGGACCCTCCAGCTAGTAGCTTGATTGCACCTAAGAATTGGAGTGGGCCTTCCCATTCGCCGCAGGTTGGACCGTCGAATGAAGACTAAATATTTTAGAGAAACCAGGTTTGAGGAGGAGATGGGTCAGGTCGTGAATAGTTTTACGGAAATAAGAATGGAATCTTATGGTTACATTTCCGACCCATCCGTAGTCAGTTTTCCTAAAGATTAATCTTTCCTTTCATTGCCGGTGACGAAGGAGTCTAATCAGTATAATCTTAAGTTATTGTTCGACAGGGAGGGGAGAGGAAGGAGCCTTTATACTAATTTTTCCAGCCATTTCTCCATTGCCAGAATCTTCTGGAGTTCATCCCTTCTCCCTTCCAGTTCTTTTTCGTTCATCTCCAAGCGCTATTCCAATATCTTTTCAGCCATTTTCTTGTGATTTCTCAATTCTCAGCATTGTCTGATACTTATAAGTATCGTATGCATTTTTTTTGTGTGGCCAAAACAGTAACCAAAATTGCGCAATTCACCCCACAAAAGTTTCAGCCAATTTGAGGGGCTGAAGGTCTCTCCAAAACACTACACCTTTTACAAGAGAACAAATGCCCCCTACATGGGAATCCGCCTATAATCAGGTGCGTCTTCTCTAACTACCGACCCCTAGTTTCCCTTTTTAAAGCTTCTTCACATTCATATTTACATTAATTGACTTTTGACACCTTCTTCACATATGCACTAACAATTAGAGTCTAACATACCCACTCTGTCCTTAAGTTAAATCTAGGAAAATAAAATACCTAATATGCACCCAACATAATATTTTATAGCTCAAGGAAAGTGTCAACCTTCGTTGTCATTTATTACCAACAGAGCTGAAGCACCCCCTGCCTGTGCAATTTCGGCCTTAATTGTGAAGTCACATTCACCACGTAAAGCCAAGGCAGCTGATCTAGATAGCTGCAGAGAGAGAGAGGGAAAAGAAAATACAAAAGTAAAGTATATTATAACTGTTAATGGCTTGGGAAGATACGAGTGATTTGACATCAATTCAGGTAAGTAAAGTAAAACAAATAAACAATATCTTCATGTCTAAAATGTTAATTCAAAAAATTGAAAGGGCTAAAAAGGCAAATCAAATGAATCAGCTAACCTAACATTAAACACTCTACGAAATAGTGAAACCACAATAACAGGTTCGGTTTTGAATTTAAAAATAAAATAAAATAAAATAATATATATTCCATGACCCACACCAGAGTAGTTCTAGACTAGATAATGTCATGGACCAGTTCTTTTTTCATAAAAGAACCAACTTTCATTGAGAAAGAAATGAAAGAATACACAGGCATACAAAAAAACTAAGCCCACAAAAGGGGAGCCCCGAGTAAAACAAGACCTAAAGAGTAATTACAAAAAAAAAAAAAATCGTCACTCATGCCCAGAAAGAACATTAAACTTTGTTAGGGACCACGCTTCAAAAGGGTCCTTCTCAACTCCCCTAAAAGTTCCAATGTTTCACTCACCACAAAGGCACCATGACAAAGCATACAAACCAACTCGCCACAAAAGCCTACCCTTCTCGCGAAAAGGCAGATGTAGGAAGAACTCCTCAATCATCTCTCGTGATATCTTTCTCTAGCTCACTAAAACCAAACTATCCAAAGAAATAATTCCAGACGGACCGCGGAAAATTGCAACTCCACAACAGGTGATCCAGATCTTCCTCTATCTTCCAATAGAGAATGCAACAAAACGAGTTAACCAATGAAGGCATCTTTCTCATAGGTCTATAAAGTGAAAATTTTAACCTGTCAAGTGAAGAATTTAATCTCTATGGAATTTTCACTTTTCACAGATAAGAAAAGATAGACTCACAAGGGGGAGAGATTCAACAACCAACAAAAAAATAAGCTACGTGAAAATCCCTTAGACGGGATGGGGATCCAACAATGAATATCCCTCTTCGCAAGCCTAACAGGAGCTCCTCAATCAACGAAAGAAAGATACAACATTTGTCGGTTCCCTATCAGTCAAAGCACAATGATACTCGTACAGTTAAAAATCCCACCAAAATTTATCTCAATAATCCAAGGAGAATGGAGCATTTGTACTTGGTGAATTCATATGCATTCTTTTGTTGGGGTTGTGAGTTTGCGTACTTGCTTCTCCAAAATTTGCTTTCGAACATATTGGGAGAAGAGCACCCCGTGCTCCCTAGAACAGAAAGGCAAACCGTGAACCCCTTCAATCAAAAAACCCATCAAAGACCCTGGCCGAATTCCTTGTGAGCTCCCTTCCTCCACCAAAACCCTTCCTTTTAAGTCTTCTCTCTCACCATCAAACTAACTATTGAAGATTTAAAGGATTTATAACCTTCATAAAAGGAGTGGATGGTCCAACCCATACCTTTACTCCTTTCCTAACGGCTTTGAACACCCAAACACAAAGGCCCATTCCATTTCCTAAGCATATTTGACCGCTTTAAACTCACCTATCAATGCATTCCAGCCCTTGCTATTCAGACCCTCAAGATTTTTTTAAAAAAAGGCCTTCTACATTCAAACTTCTCCAAGGACGAGAGGTCATATCTCCACTTCGAATTGGACAGAACTTGAAAGAAGATAAACTATTGAAACCAGTCCTCTTCTTCTCTAAAAACCAGACGAGTCACTGACCTTTGAAGCTTCCACAAGAAAGTCACGAACCCAAGCTACCATTCATCGCTGCTCATCCTTGTCATATTTTAGAGAGATATAGAGGGAGATTTACATCCGCCCTTCTAGCTTCAAACAACCTTCCACATAAACAATGGGAAACGAATGTACCAGGTTTGTATTGCAATTAAAATCTTGAAACAGCGTGAAATGAATGTACACGGTTTCTAAATAGGTTCCTTTTGATCACGATTATATTGAGGTAGTGGAACCTGATTTGGCTGTTTTTCCAGACTGGAAACTTTCACTTGTTTCTAGCTCCATTCATCCAGCATATTTTGCAATATGCTTGAATAAGGTCATCTTATGGAATATGCATAGAATTTTATATAAGAAAAATATTTAACTTTGAAAAAAGTGAAGGCTACCGCTCATAATGGACAGTTTTGTAGTTGGTTAGTCTATCTCAGTTCATCCTTGGTTTGTTTGGTTTGATTCCGCAAGATTTCAAGTCTCGTCATGGTGTTCTCTCTCCAGACCTTTGATGATCTTTTCTTCTTAAATTTATGTCTTATTTGGGATGCTTTCTTATTTTCTTTGTGTTTTATCTTCTTTTTTTATTTTATTCTTGTTTTATGTATTCTCTCCCCTGTGAAGTTTGAATCTACTGAGAATTAGTCTCTTTTCATTTTTCGATAAAATAATTTGTTTGTTTCAAAAAAAGAAAAAAGAGTTACAAATATTAATGATAATTTCTTCCAATGGACGCGTGAAAAATTATAAAACAGCACTAATTAATATTATCATGATTATACAGAAGCATAATAAAACGTCTCAAACATAATCAATTAAACTTAAAGGTGATGTAGCTCTTTAGTTCCCCTGCTACTATCCCCTTACCTTTTGTATAGCCGAGGGCTATTTCTGTTAATCAGTTCTGATTAGTTTGTTGGTTCTTAAGTTATTAAGTTGTTAAATTGATAGTTAGAAGTTGTTTAGCTTCTGTCCACTAATATATACTGGTATACCCTTTTCCATCATTCAATAATAAATGTAATCTCTTCTTGGGACCAAAAGGTCAATTTTAACAATCAATGTAGCAAGAACAGTTATCATCACCTTTGAAGAACTAGAACAGCCATTTATAGGATTCATAAAAACAGCTGGCAATTTGAGATCATCTTCAGCCTGAGAAGGCAGCAAAGCCCCAAATCTTGCAGTTAAACCAACTAAGGTTTCATCTTCGGCATCATTAACCCAGATCTTAACTTTGACCTGAAGAATGTGCAACAAAAAGACAAATTTAGTTTCTTTACATGCTTAAAGGGAAACGTCTCATTATGATACTCATTCAGAAGTTCAAATGCTTGAGTTATTAAAATAAAATAAAAAAATATCACAAAAATGTGGCAGTCAATAATCACTTGTCAATCTTGTCTTCTAGCATAATTTTTTAAAAAAATAAGAGAATACTTCCATCTCCTCCCACTTTCTAAATGAGAACCCTCCCCTTATCAACTCATACCTACAAAAAGCTCCTCATAATCCTCTCTAAATTCTTGCCAACAGCTAATGGAAACATGGAGCCTAAACAAGAAGATGAAGTAAATGAGAAGTCAAAATTCACTCAAAACAAAATGAACAAAAGTAAGTCGACCCACCTTAAATAAGAAATTCTTCTCCCAAGTAAAAGTTGCTTTTTTAACATTTTTCAAAATGAGGTTCCTAAACAACAAACTCATAGGATTATGACCAAGGAAGTTCAAAATAAGAACAAGGGATATAACCTGTCTTGCAATCCACTAAAGAAGCCAATTAGCCAGCTTATAAGGATCACAATTAATGTGCAGAACCAAACACTTGATTCTATTATTCTTCTAGCTAGAAGTATACTCGAAAAATTACAAAATTAGTCCCCTGAATAATAATTTTCTCCACTCCCCCTGGAAACACTTTACTCAAAATATCCACAACCAACAAGAAAAGATAAGGGGAAAGAAGATCACATTTTCTTAGGATTCTTGAGGCTAGAATCCAACCTCTCATCTTGCCCTTAATTAAGGATAGGTAGAATGATCTCCTCTTAAAACCAAAGCATTTCTTCCAAAGCACTTTATTGAAGAAGTCCCTACACACATGGTCCAAAGTCTTTTCAAAATTGATCTTCGAGGTAACACTCTCCTGATTATGGCTCCTATAATCTTCAATAGCTTAATTAGTAATAAGAGCTTTGTTCACCTCACGTCAATAACGGCTCCTTAAGAATAAAAAATCGTATTATGAATGACCTTCCTCAATCAATCGACCAAGACCTTAGCAGTGATTTTATATACACTCGTAACCAGGCTAATGAACTTGAAATCCTTGGCTTTCCTCATCCTTACCTTCTTAGAATTAAGACAAACATAGATTTCATTCAAGGAATCATCGTGAACCTCTCTCATAAAAATCACGAAGACCTTGTAGAAATCATCCTTGATGCAATCCTAGTCATCTAGTAGAAGGAAATAGTGAAACCATCTGTAGGTGGAGCTCTATTCCTTTCAACCCCAAAAACCACCCTCCTAATCTCTTCCAAGGAGAAAGGAGATTCCAAAGCTTATTGATCCAAACCACTTTTACAAGAATCACCATAGAAAATTACTGTTGTCATTAAAATTAAACAACAAACAGGCTAAATCAATCACTTCGTATCTATTTGTAGTCCTGAAAATAAACGCAGACGAAACTCAAAACCGTAATCTCAATCACATTGCAGAACGCTAGATGCTTTAGCTAAATCCTTTCAGAAATCATGCGCAAGTCTCACAACACGATCATCCATCCCAAAATAAACAAACAAACAATAGGAATAGATACAGCCAACGCTAAAACGATCAGAACCGAAGATGCCAGATAAATGACAAACAACAATAACAAAACGAGGGAGGGTGGGAGTACCATTTCGAATGGATTATTGCAATTGCCGGACTTGGGAGCGGGGACATCCTCGGCGAAGACACACGATATACCGAAGAGAAAAAGGATAAACAGGATTGAAAAGAGATGGATATTTGGACATCTCGCCGGAGAAGAAGAGAACGCCATGTGAGTCCCCGTATTCCCTCGGATTCAGATGGTAAAACGGGTGGGAGGGGAAGAGGGAAGAATGCAACGGATGGCGTTTTCTTCCCCTGTATCTTTTACCCGTTTGAACAGAACAAATTTCTAGCTTAAAAACGGAATTACAAAATTGGGTTTTTTTTTTTTTTTTAATTTTAAAAATTAAATTATTAAAACAATCAAATTATAATTGATAAAAATAGGGTACCATTGGTAAATAGCATACACCCAGTTACCTTAAATTGTGTACGGTGCACATAATTTCCTCAAAATAGTTCGTTAAAACAATATTATTATTTTATTGTTGGTATTTTATTTCAATTATATATTCTAAGTTTTTAAATTTTAATTAATTAATATTCCTAATATCTTATAACTTGTAATAAATTAAAAAATAAATAAATAAAAGTCTTTTGCCGTACATTGTGGGAGGTATAAATAGAAAAGTTCACCATTTCCGCGCCAAAATTTCGAAAAGCCCCGCCATCTCTCGAAGAGATTACCGGAAGTGTTCTTCGGCGAGGGAAACATCCAGACCGCGAATCAGCACAGGAAGAACAGGATCGATCCATTCTTCCATGATCATGCTTCCATGGCGACCTATCATCGCTTTGCCTTCACACACAGGAAGGAGGAAGTAGGAACGATTTGCCTTCTCTGCTTTTCCAACCTCATCTCCGATCCCCTCTCTTCCAGTTCTCTCGGGCTTTTTTCTCAGCTTCCATTACTCCCCACCTTCCTCACTTTCCACTCTCACTTTATCGTCCCTTCCTTCATCGCCGTGCTCTTCTCCTACGACGATGATCCCATTGCTTGCCAAGTCACCGATCTTGTTCACAAGCTCTGTGATGTGACTGAAGCTGACGGTGATGGATCCATTTGCGATAATTTCATTGCCGGAGTTTTGGATCGGCTTTCTTATGCCGTGTTGGCGTGGAGTCCTCGCCAAGTGTATATGGTAATGGTTTCTGTGTATGTTCTGTATTTTCGTTGTCGAAAGAGTGATGGATTTTTATTATTTCCTTGTAGCTTCATTGTTATGGAATGCTTTTAAATTATTGGACAAAAAAATTCCATGACCTAATTAAGAACAACGATGTACTCGTATGAAATCTCGTGAGGGAAATCATCTTGCATTATGCATAGGTATTTATGACAAGTTCCGAATCCATCTTCACATGCAACGAGGAGATATGTGGAGAGGTCCTCTATGTTCTGTACAAATTGTCCACAATTCAAATTTACTTTTTAGTTTTCCAACTTCTGGTCTTATGCTCAGTAATACAGTATTTGACTTATTAATTGAATTATAAATTTATAAAGTTCTAACATAAACGTAGTCCCTTCAATCTTGCAGGTACCAAATGTACGATAAAGAATGATGGGGGTACTCAAACAGACTAAGAAATCGAAAATGTGTTTATTGACGATCAAGGAGAAATTTGTGAGTATCTTATTCACTTGATTCAATCAGATGCACACAAGAATAAAAGATTATCTAACGAAATAGAGTTGTTTTTCAGGGCTTTAGCAGAAAAAGATACCAACTAATCTTACTTGTACTACCCATTGATTCAAGTGAAGTAATAACCATTAAAAGTACATCAAATTTACAACAAACGAAACATATAAAACTCCCCACTGTAAAGCTCTCCTGGTTGTCAATGGCCGTCAAATCCCTACAAAAAATTGATACAGGCACATGCATACCAAGCTATTTTATCTGGTTTTCAGTCCCATTCCCCCCTGGTTTTCATAAACTAGATCAATGAGTTCTTCATAAGTCCAAACTTTACTTTCCCTACCCACAAGTTCCAGGGAAGCGTATGCCTCTTCACAGTCTTTAAGGAACCTCCCTTTTCCAAATGCAGCTAAAACAAGCGAGTCGGTGTTTATTTCCACAGCTCTGGATAGCAAGTTCATCTTTCTCCATGCCTCTAAAATTCTGGTTCCATCAAAACTTTTGTTATTTGCATCTAATAGAATTCCAATGGTTACTATATCAGGTTTCACATGTCTTGCTCGTATTTCAGAGAACAGTGTTCTGAGCCGTTTAAAATCTTTCATTTTCAAATAAGCTAGAAGTAAAATGTTTGCAACAGTCGCATTCCAAATTTCGTTAGCTTTGTCCATTTCCTGAACAACAGAGTCCATACCCCTTCGACTTGATAGACAAGCATGTGATAGAAGAAGCAGGCACCAAACAAGATCTGTCTTCCCAGCTTTGATGTGAAGATCGATACCCAAGGTCTCTATTCTTGAATACATATGGTTCTGAATATAAACTAGAGCCAAAGTTCTGATTAGATCCTCCTTCATATTGGTCTTTGAGTTCAGGATCCTTCTGTAGAACATTTCCATTTTGTCCAAGATACCAAATTTGGCATAAGCTTCCAACATGGCAACCAAGGTAGATGACTGTAAATCCATTCTTTTTGAAAGAATGCTTCGGTATAATCCTTCCATCTTTTTAAGCAAACCACCTTTGGAGAACTCTCTGATAAGCAAATTGTAAGTTATGTGGTCCGGAATACATCCATCCAGTTCCATCTGTTTCAGACACTCGATCATCTCATCGTACATTCTATATTTTCCATAGGCTTCAATTAGGCCATCATAGGTATCAGCTTCTCGAGTCATATTGATTTCTTTCATCTCATCAATGAAAAGCATAGCAATTTCAAACTTGCCCCTTGCAGCAAAACCATGGATGAGCGAATTGTAAGTACCTAAAGATGGTCGAAGGCCAATACTTTTCATATCTTGAAAAGATGATACAGCATCCTCCATAAGACCATCTTGACTCAATAGAACTATTACTTTCTCATAGTTACTTTCATTGATCCGCGATCCCTCGATGCTCTTCCATGTATCAAATAGCTGCACAAAGTTTCAAAATTTCATTGGTCACAGGCACTAGAACTTGCAAAAGCACTTGGATCCAAGCCATTATATAGATCTTAAATGGTACTCAATAATCAATCCCTGTAGCATCCCGGAAAAGACCGAAGAAAATATATTGTTATTTGAAAAAAGAAATAGGATATAAGAATCTTATTTCTATCAACTTTTCCTGGTTTACAGGAGATTAATGTAAAGCTTCATTAATATAAGAATCTTTGCATTCTATTTTGGTAGTTTGGGTTTTGGGGCTTTCGCTCTTGAAGTTTCTCAGTTGGATTATTGATTTTTGGAGGTCTTAGCTCTCTTGTTTGGCTCTTTTCTATTCTTATGTTCAACTGTTATGGTTGGAGTTTGCTTTGGAGTTGAGCTTTAGTTTGATGGGTCTTTTAGTTTCTTGGGCGTGCTCCTTTGTTTGTAATTGCTTTAGATTTTGTTTGTTTTCTGGTTCTTTTCCACTCCGCTTATGAGATTGATTTGAACATTTTAGCATAGAATTAAATCACTACATATAAAACTAAGAGAAGCCAAAGAATATTTGAACCTAAAATCTTAGAGACAAGCCGCACCTTAAGGACTTCATGGGATCTTGAAGCATTTCTGAGGAATTTAACAACGAGCCAGAAATGGTCTCTGTTCCAATCTCCATGTTGTCTAAGTAATAGCAAAGGACAGGAATCCCTTTTCTGGAGGTCGGAGAGCAAAGCTTTTAGGGTACGGTGTTCGTGAAAAGTGTCGACTAATAGAGTCGCATGCTTTGTAGGACTATGCGTTGGAACTGCGCGAGTGGGTAGGGATAGAAGAAGCTTGGTGTAGGGCTCTGGGAGTGGGATTCTGGAGGAGAGGCAGCTGCTGCCTTTATTAAGGTCAAAAGGGTGTGGAGAAGAAGAAGGGTGTTTGGATCGGAGTCGGAAGGGGTCGTAACAACAATGGAGAACACAAGTTTCCATCGGGACGCTCATAAGCCTCCGCTCTTAAATCTTAAATCTTAAAGCTATTAAAAAGAAAGAAAAAAATTAATTAATAAGAAAAAAAATTAATATTTTGTTTTAAAAAACTTTAACCCAAGTGTAAAATATTTTTATCATTGGATTGGTTACATTAAAATAAAAAAAAAAGAAGTTAATTCAGTAATCGACCCAAATTTTTAAATTTTAAAAAACTCCATTCATCTCAAATCTTAAAAAGAAATTTACAAAATCCAATCTTTATAAGCTTAATGGGTTTTTATTTTTTAAAACAAAACAAAATTTACCTCTTTTGATGTAAACCCCTCGAATGAGGCTTTTGCGTCATGCTCGCTCATTTTGATTCTTCTCTCCCTTGCGAAGAACACGCACCTTGGCATTGAGTCTACTATCTTCTGCAACTGCGAAACCACACTCTCCCTTCTTCCTCCCGACGAAATGAGTTCCCAAGGAAATGACCCAAATTCTTCGTTGCCTAAACCCAGCCAACTCGAATGCAACCTGCGTCAAGCTCTCGCCGGCTTCCAAAACCAGTGCTCTGGGGTACTCCACAACCTTTCCAACCTTCCGCCCTTCAATCCCCCTCTTTCCCTCAAATCCCAACTTCAATCTACCTTCTCGAGCCTCCAAAACCAAGCGAAACGTGCACTTGACTCCAGAATTTCAGCCTTTGATCCCGTTGCTAAAAACCCGGTTTGGGCTCGGATTGCTGAAACTGCGAAGACCCCTCGCCCATATGCCCGGCCTACTGTCGCCTTGTCGACGGAAGCCATCGAAGAGCGGCTGGCTGGTATTCCTGTTTATGCCCTCAGCAATGCGTCTGAGGAATTCGTCTTGGTTTCTGGTGCTTCGACTGCAAAATCTCTGGGATTATTTTGCTTTAATAAGGAGGATGCAGAAACGCTGCTTGGGCATATTGGAACAGTAGATCCTTCAGCGCAGAACGGGTCCAAAGTGGTGACCGTTGCCTTGAATAAAGTGGGTATTACTAATTTCCGCTCTGTTTGGTGTGGATAAGAACTTCTCGTGTTTCCAACCCAATTTTGTTGGTTGTTTTTGCAGGTTTTTCAGCTTCATGTTAATGGGGTGGCCTTCAGATTGATTCCTGAGTGCTCTCAGGTGAAAAACGCTCTGAGCGTAAGTTCTCTCTCGCTCTCTCTATCTCTCCCTACGGTGCAAATTGGAGGGCGGGAATGGTTTTTGAATTTGGTTTCTCTTATTTTATTTTTTCTTTTAAATGTCAAATTACAATTTCTAATTGCTTGTTTCCCTTCAGTACAGAAAGTCCTTTGCTGTTTCCCTCTATATACTTGTGGCTGAGGCCAATAATTCTATCTATACGCTTGTCATCGTCTTTGTTTATTATGTTCTTGTTTGTACATTAACAATATTATTTTGCCTGCGTAGGAAAGAGAAAAGGCTGGCATTTCTGATAATGGATTTCCTGGGGTCCCTGTTTTCCAGGTTAATATCTAACATCTCTAACTCGAAATTGGTATCTGTAATTCATTTGTTGTTCACTATGCAGTTCACGTTCAATGGTAGAGAAAGCAGTACTGGTTGGACACTGCTAACCTTTTATGTGGGTTGCAGGGCCTTATTAATATCAAGTGTTTTTGAAAATTATGTTCTCTTTGTATGGGTTTTCACTTTTCAGAAGTATTTCTGAAATCTTCCTTTCTTAATAAGTGCTTTTGACGTCTCAGTCAATTTTCAAAAATAAGAAATAGAAATTTGAAAACTAGTATATGATTTCAAAACAGTTTTAGAAGTAAATTAGAAGAAAATGTTAGAAACTAAGCATAACTCTCAAAAACTTAAAACTAAGAATAAAAATGTCTTCAAACGGTCCCATATCAAGCCAAAACTTCTGTTTTTCACTAGTGCTGCAATCTATTAATTATGTTGTTGAAATTAACAGTCATGGTAATGATTTTATGCTTTTTCTGAGTATGAGATTACTTATTGCCTTGTTGAAAGCTGTATGATTATATTTTAACATTTAATTAATGCCTTCAATTTTAATTCTTAACATTTTCTTTTCCATTGATTGAACGCTGAAATTGAGTTGAAAGATGGTAAATTAACTTTTTAGAGCAATTAACTCGATGCCCATTTATACCAATCCTTTTTCATTTGTTTTTTTTTTTAAAGATTATAATTGTTTATGATGTAGAACTGTATGACTTTGAGAATTTAGTTGTAATTGAATCCATTTTTGTGCTGTTTTAACTGAAGGCTCTGAGAACTGTATGACTGATTCTGTGGCTGTTTCACTATGCCTCTTGGTGGCTTCTTGCCTTGAGGCAATCGTGAGACATGTTGCCTCATTTTGTGCTTTCAAAATGCAATTTGTAGGTTAATGCATTCAAAATAGGCAGCCAAATCACATGGAGTTAGAACTCTTCTGAGCTGCCTATTTGGGGAATCAAATATACCTTCAAATTTTTAGATTACAAAATT
Organism: Cucurbita moschata; assembly: GCF_002738365.1. Taxonomy (NCBI): domain Eukaryota; kingdom Viridiplantae; phylum Streptophyta; class Magnoliopsida; order Cucurbitales; family Cucurbitaceae; genus Cucurbita; species Cucurbita moschata. The sequence goes on from NW_019268540.1 coordinate 563,660, forward strand.
TCGAAATTAATGGACTTAAATGTTATTCCCGATTTCAAACTTAAAGAACGCTTAGCTATATGAAGTTTTTTTTTTCTTCCCAGTCATTGTTATGTTGTATGCATGAGTTTGTTTTTGTTTTGATCTGGTTAATATTACCTTGTTTGAGGATTTCTAAACATTTGGGACTGATATAATCAAGTTTATGCACTTTGCATAGTCGAAGAGCTTGATACTGAGGAGCCAAAACAAGAGTTACCGTCCTGCCTTTTTCAGAAAGGTCAGTTATGAAGAGTAGTTTTCTTGACCAGGGAGTACCATTTTTACATGGATTCACTGTTATAACTCTCATTCTTGGATTTTTTTAGGAGGATTTGGAGAATTCTCTTAAAAGAGCATCTCAGGACCAAAATCAAATGAATCCTGCCCTCCGACCTGGGGATGTACAGGTATAGCTCTCTGTGCTTCTTGGTACTGAAGCATGTTCTGTAGATGGGAACTTTAACATTTTTTTTCTCAATCTTGTAGGTTGCTGCTTTTGAAGACATTATAAAAGGAATGAAGGTGAGAGGCCCAACTCTTTTTTATTTTCTAGATACTCTCTTATCAAATAAAGTTTCATGGAACACTCTCTCTATCTTCTAAGAAACTACTCTATTCCACTGTCTTTAAAAATTTTTTGAGAGACAAATAATTGTAAACCTTTGTTTCATTGACAGGATAATTCTATTTCAACATGGGATGATGTAGTCTTCATTCCTCCCGGATTTGATGTTTCAACTGACCCCAAAAAACAGCATTAGGCATCCGCATAGAAACTGAGATAGTTGCTGCCAAATTTGTCTCATCATACAAAAACCTTATATGGATACAGTAGGGTACTTAGTTGAGGTAATATCTTGATGCTTCTGTAATTTCTTTTAACCTCTTTAGTTTGTTTGTTCTTGTTCATTTTGGCAACTATTTTATTAGAACTTTTTTGTTTCTTGATTTCAAGAATATATACGAATTTTGGCAACATGTTTTAGACTGTCTTTCTTTAAAATTGTGCAAACAAGAATCAAAAGCATTATCGAACTAGCCTTTTAAGCTGCCAGCTCTTACCACCTTAAAACATCCCTTGGTTGCTCTTGCTACCTTAAAATATCCCTTGGTTATTGGACTTGGCAATGATTTAGGTACTGTTTCTTAGGTTCAAATGATTGGAAGGGAGGGGATCTTTTGTTACATTTGTGTTAAGAGAAGGAATCCCACCAAACTCCACGCCTGGTTTGTTGCTTGTCTCTGGGGTTTGGTAGTGTGTGTGTGTGTCTACATGCTCTTTTGAGCTGTATTCAATAATTTATATCATAACATTATCATAGCCTTCTGCATCCTTTTCTCTGGTAGCTTTTATGGAATGTCTACATTAGTTTAATATATTTTCTGCTCTGATTTGGATTTTGGATCACTTTTTCTTTGTTGTAGAGAAATTGGGAGGATGTTTTTCTTAGTTGATAGTGGTTTTAGGCTCCATTGAAGCTTAATATTGACATTTTTTGTTTTAAAAAACATGGGCATTTCTTAGTTAATAGTAATATTTAGACTCTTTTGAAAGTACCGAGGAGTAATAGTCATGGGAGCAAGTGAAGTTATTCCCGAGCATCATTTAATGGGTTAAGATGTAAATAATCATCCATGTTACCTCTCATCTTAGGGTGAGACAAGGAATTTGTTACCGTTTACGTTCACTGGGGAACGAAACATTTCTTATAAAGGTGTGAAAATCTTTTTTTAGTATATGCGTTTTAAAACTGGGAGACGTAATAGGTCAAAGTGGACAATATCTGCTAGCACAAATAGTATCAGAGTCAGATGTTGGGCCCCGAGGGTAAATTGAGAGATCTCACATCGGTTTGAGAGGAGAATGAAATATTTCTTACAAGAGTATGAAAACCTCTCTCTAGCATATGCATTTTAAATGGTGAGGTTTACAACGAATAATATTTGTTAGTAGTGGACTTTGGATATTCTATTTTTCATATATTTTAACGTGACTCTACTTTTTCTTCTTTCAAATAATGATGCTATAGAATTGGATTAGGGCTAAAAACCAATTAATTAGTTAGAAGAATAAAATAATGTTTTACTAAATTTAAATTGTAAAGTTAGAATATTAATTGTAATTGTTAGTGTTTGAGTGAGAGAATAATTATGAAGTGATGGGTTTCAATATTTTACATTAAATCATTGGGATAAAAAAAAAAAGGTGATTAATCAAAAGGGAATATTAATTGCATCTAATCCTCCAACTTTGTTTATGATAATCAAATATAGGGTGTAGGGTCCAATTAGTGCCTCAATTATGCATCACTCTTTTCAAAATCCCTATTTTTTTTCCTATCAATTTTTATTTTAAAAAACAAAATTATATAATTTTTAAAAAATAAAAATTAAATTTATGGGTTTATGGAAGAAAGCATGGGCTGAAATCAAGTGGGTTGACTCATAATTTGGAAGCAAAGGAAGTGGCCAATGGGGAGCCATGCAGCAGCCAGCTGTCAAGTTCTGATTGGATAGAACAGGAATGATTTGTGGTCCAAGGCTCACTCACTCCCGACCTTTATTCTCCCATGCCAAAACCCGTTGTCATCCACCAACACAATTTTTTTTTTCTAAATTTTATTTCAAAAATCAATTCAAATTAATTTGGATTTTAGAATTATGGTTTAATATTAATGATTTACCATGAATAAAATATATTTTACATAATTACTTAAAATATCAATTACAACCCTTTCAAGAATTTTAAAATATTAACCAAAAAATAAAAAATAGTTTTCACAAATATATAAATATGGTGTAGGTGTAGGTATAGGCATAGGCATAGGCATAGGCATAGATAGAGGTATGTGTGAGGATTACACTCACTCAATATAATATACTAATTCTAAGAAACTAAGTTGAAAATGTCAGGCATTTCTCAGATGTTTGTACTTAGTTTCCAAATTTCTTAAACTTCTCCACAAAAGTCTAATAATAATAATATTGTTAGTAAGATTGCTTTATGAAGTTTCGTTTTCTAAATTATAGATAGACACCCCATTAAATCAAATATTAAAATATAGTAATTTTATCGGCTTAAACTCCTAAACAAATTATTATTATTCAATAAGACGACATCAACTACCACCGTGTGTCTATTCTAAATGCCTATTCCATATAGCATTCAATGTTACAAAACTATTAGCTATTCTTGGATGATGAAAGTCCCACATCGGCCAATTTAGGGAATGATCATGGGCTTATAAACAAAGAATACTCTCCCCATCGTGAGGCCTTTTGGGGAAGTCCAAAGCAAGGTCACGCAAAGCTTATGCTCAAACTGGACAATTTCATACTATTGTGGAGAGTCTGTTTGTCTAACAGCCACATCATAGCACTCAAACCCACTTTTTCTTCTTCTTCTTTTTTTTTTTTTTTACTCACTATTTTACCCTACTTTTGTAAACCTCCACATTAAGTAAAGATTTATTAAAATGCCAAACCCAAAGAGTAAGAATCCCTCAGAAAAAAAAAAGGGGGGGTAATGTATTGTGTAGTAAAAGCCCTTAAAAGCAGAAGGTTTAGAACGTACTTTGGAGGGGAGCCTCTAATCTGCCGCGCTGTCACCACCTTCCCTTCCCTTCCGCTCTTCCTTCTTCTTCTTCTTCCTCTTCACGCGTCCCCCACGCCTCTCATTACTACTCCATCCTTCTCTTATAAATTCCTTTCTCCCTTTCTCAGGCAAACCCATCTTTCCTTCTTCCTCTCTCTCTCTCTCTAGACGGCCATGGCCTACGGCTCCGCAGCCATAAGCGTGGCGTTTTGGTGGGTTCTTCTTATGGGGGCTTTTCGTGCTTACGGGGGAAGCTTTTATGAGGATTTTGAGATCACTTGGGGCGGAGATAGAGCTAAGGTCTTCAATGGCGGCTCCCTTCTCTCTCTCTCTCTTGATAGGGTTTCTGGGTCTGGTTTTCAGTCCAAAAAACAGTACCTCTTTGGCCGGATTGATATGCAGCTTAAGCTCGTCGCCGGTAACTCCGCCGGCACTGTCACCGCCTATTATGTATGTCTTTTCTTCTTCTTCTTCTTCTTCTTCTTCTTCAGATTCCTTGGAGGGAAGATAACATCAACTGTTTTAATCATTATTCAAAATATTATAAATAAAAAAAAACGTTTTTTCTTAAAGAACATCACGGGATTTTGAATGTTTGAACGTTTTTTCTGTTTATGAACCGTCAATTTCAAATAAAGTAATAGACCCATTTACCTAGAAAGTTATGTTTGAATTGAGTTGAATATAAATCAAATAACTAAATAAATAAAAATACCCCTAAGATACTAGAAATTATTAATTCGACGAAAATAGTCTAATAACACCTTATACAATACCCCAAACGTTTTAATGTTGTTTTGAAAGGTTGAGTATTTTTTTAAAAAAAAAAAATTAAAAAAGTTTTGAAGTTTTTTTAAGGTATTTTTGAAATTTTTTTAAAAAATGTTTTGGGTATGAATTTTGAAACAAAATATTCATACTTTCCATCCAAAAATTTAATATAGAAATATTTTTTAAAAAAATTTAAGGATATTTTTGTTAATTTAGTCTAGAAAGATATTTAAAATTATAAAATTAAAAACAAAAATAGGCATACTTTTGTTATTTATAATTAAAAAAGGTAAATGTAATTTTGTTTTATTGCTTTTTATGAACTAAATTTTGATTGATCATTTATCCTTCACGTGAATTACATATAGCTATTTAATTTAAACAAAATTTAAAAAAAAAACGAAAAATGAATAAGTAAAAGACAAATTAATTCGATTATTTATTGACATTTTAGATTACAGTAACAAAGAAATTGATGTAATTAACAAAATCATAGTCTTAAATCACAAGGCATAGGCTGACTTTATGGGATTCTTTTGTCCAAAAAAGTGAAGAAATGATAAGATAGGAAAATAGTGAATTAATTAATTATTTATTTATTTATTTATTTTTGGGATTTGGGGTTTGGGGTTTGGGGTTTGGGGCAGTTGTCTTCCGAAGGAGCAAGCCATGATGAAATTGACTTCGAATTTCTGGGGAATGTAAGCGGTGATCCTTACATTCTCCATACCAATGTGTTCACTCAAGGGAAGGGAAACAGAGAACAACAATTCTACCTCTGGTTTGATCCAACCAAGAACTTCCATACTTACTCCATTCTTTGGAATCCTCAACGGATTATGTAAGAACAACAGTTCTTCCTCTTCTTTTACCTATTTCTATGATCATCAGAAGATTTCGAGTAAAAGTTTTATAATATTTTGGATTTCTGTTCATCGTCGTTTTCTATTTCAGATTCTTAGTAGATAACTATCCGATTAGAGAGTTCAAGAATGCGGAGGAGATCGGCGTACCTTTTCCGAGGACTCAGCCGATGCGAATCTACTCCAGCCTTTGGAATGCGGACGACTGGGCTACCAGAGGCGGATTGGTCAAAACCGACTGGTCTAAAGCTCCATTCACGGCCTATTACCGCAACTTTAACGCCACCGCTTGCACCGCCGCAGACTGCGCTAAATCCTGGTCGTCCTTCTCCGGCTCCTCCTCCGCTGCCGAACTGGACGCCTTTGGCCGTCGCCGCCTCCGCTGGGTCCAAAAGTACTTCATGATCTACAATTACTGTACCGATCTCAAGCGCTTTCCTCAAGGCCTTCCGCCTGAGTGCAATCGCCGATCGAAATTCCTCTGAGAGTGAGAATGAGATGCTCTAATGGCGGCAGCGGAAACCACTGTTCTTGATCGAAATCGGAACCTATCTCGGAAGATAGGCAGTCTTGATTAGGGCTTTTTCTATGTTATTGTCTGCAGGTGAGGTCTATGAAGCTTCATGGTCCTTCACTGTTTCCTTCCTCTGTATAAATGTTGCTCTAATTTTTCTTTTTATGTTTATATTATATCAAATAAAATAGTTAGAATTTCCATGATTACCCCTAATAGCTCAAGACCGAATTAGAATCATTCTCAACAAACCGTGAAAACGGGGTTGTGGGAGAGCAATACAAGCGTCGTGCTACTAGACGAAGCGGTGGAGTGCTGCACCCTAGATGGCGAGAGTCCAGTAGCCGAAAGCACCACTAGCTTACGCTCTAATCCGAGTAGCATGGGACACGTGGAATCCCGTGTGAATTAGCAAGGACCACCTTGCAAGGCTAAATACTCCTGGGTGACCAATAGTGAAGTAGTACCGTGAGGGAAGGGTGAAAAGAACCCTCGTCGGGAAGTGAAATAGAACATGAAACCGTAAGCTTCCAAGTAGTGGGAGGAGACCAGGACTCTAAGAGTTCATAACAATTGATCCCATTTTTTTCAACGGGCTCTAGTAGAGACCAAAAGATTTGAATAAACGATCCAACCGTTAATTAAAAAAGTGTTAATGAATGATCCGAAATCACATCAAAATGAGGGTGATCGTGAAAATATGAATTTATGATTAAAAAATAATTAAAAGAATTTATAGTTATTACTTATTTATGTTCGGTTACTCAATCATAAAAACTTTAAAATTAAATAATTCTAAGTTGGGTTCGTCTATAGAGATATCAATATCAGGTAGCTAATTCGATCAAGTTGGGTTCGTGTTGGTCCGTAGAAATATCAATATTAGATGGTTTGTTACTCAATAATAAGAAAAGTTGGGTTCGTGTTAGTCTGTAGGAATATCAATATCAGATGGTCTGTTGGTCAATAATAAGAGAAAACTTGGGTTAGTGTTGGTCGGTAGGAATATCAATATCAGATGTTATGTTGCTCAATAATACATTTAAAAAAAATGTGGATGGGAAGCTCTATAAAAAGTAATATTCTTGAAAATAGAAAATAAAAATAAAAAAAAGGGAAATTAGGAGTTGGTTGAAGGGTAATTTCGAGGGGGGTATGAGCAACCGAATTAGGCGCCGGAGTGTGGCGTCCCACCACACCATACACTATTTCATAAAAATCTCTCCGCCTTTCTCTCTCGGAATTCTCTCTCGGAATTCTCTCTCAATCATCCTAATTTCGAGATCCATCCATCCATTGAATTTCAATTCAATTCAATCCCATCTCCATTTTGTTCCAATCCAATTCATTCCCTCTCCAATTCATCCAATCCCACCTCCACCTCCACCTCCAAATTCCCTCAACATTCATGGCGGATTCGCCACTGAAACCGCCGCTCCAGAGGCCTCCAGGCTACAAGGACCCAAGCGCCTCCGGTAGCTCAGCCTCCATCCCGGTCTCGAAGCCGCCGGCCGCCAGAAACAAGCCCCGTCTCCCGACCTCGTACAAGCCGAAGAAGAGGAAAAGCAGCTGCTGCAGACTCTGCTGCTGCGTGTTCTGTTTCCTAATCCTGTTCCTGATCGTGGTGGTGTCCCTCGCCGGCGCCCTGTTCTACCTGATCTTCGACCCCAAGCTTCCCCTGTTCCACCTCCTCGCCTTCCGCATCTCCTCCTTCAAGGTTGCCCCGACCCCCGACGGGTCCTACCTGGACGCCCAGGTGTCCATCCGCGTGGAGTTCAAGAACCCCAACGACAAGCTGGCGATCAAGTACGGGAAGATCGAGTACGACGTGATGGTGGGGCAGGCGGCGGAGTTCGGGCAGCGGGAGCTGCAGGGGTTCACGCAGGGGAGGCGGAGCACGACGACGGTGAAGGCGGACTCCGGGGTGAAGGGGAAGATGCTGGGGGTGGAGGACTCGACGAGGCTGGTGTCCAAGTATCAGAGTAAGGCGATGGAGGTGAAAGTAGAGGCGAGGACGGCGGTGGGCGTGGTGGCTCAAGGCTGGGCGGTGGGTCCCATCCCCGTCAAATTGGATTGCGAGTCTAAATTGAAGAATATTGAGGCCGGTGATATGCCTACATGCAATATCAATCTGCTTAGATGGTATGTTCTTCCTCCCTTTTTTCTTTTTTTTTCTTTTTCTTTTTCTTTTTAATTATTATTATTGTTGGAGGTTCAAAGTAAGTAATATCTTCCCATTGGTACGAGGCCTTTTGAGGAAGCACAAATCAAAGCCATGAGAGCCTGGACAGTATCATCCCACCGTGGCATGAGAGCCTGGACAGTATCATCCCACCGTGGCATGAGAGCCTGGACAGTATCATCCCACCGTGGCATGAGAGCCTGGACAGTATCATCCCACCGTGGCATGAGAGCCTGGATAGTGGCATGAGAGTCCACTCAAAGTGGACAATATCATACCATTTTGTTCACCTAACAATTATAATTATTATTTCCATCATTTTTAATTATTTTGGATAAAAAACATCTTACTTAAATATTTTAATTATTAAATTTATATAGATGTTTTTTCTTTTTAAATTATATTAAAAATATTCTTAATTAATATAAAATATTTTGAATGCAGGATCAATATACGCGGATGAGATTGCAATTGCACTACACTATTGCTCGGAAGTCAATTATATTATATTATTTATTTTTATTGGGTTGAATATTTTATTGGAACTTTTTTCTTTTTTTCCTTTTTTTTTAAATCGAATTAATTTTTATTAAATATTACTACTTTAGAACGTCAAATAATTCTTTGACTAAATACACATTTGTTCTAAGTGTGAAATATAATGAAAAAAAAGGAAAAAAAAAGAGGGTTTCATTTAATTTGTACTAATATAAAGGGTGTTTATATTATTGTGATTATAATGTAAAGACAATGTAATTTGTTTTTTTATTGATATATTTAATTATTCTTATTATTTTTTTAAACAATCTTTGTATGAAGTTATTATTTGGATTGGAAAAAAAGTTATTGAGAGGTATGATAACTTCACCTTGGCATGGGACCTCGAGGGTGACTGACGAAATTGAGTGGCTGAAAAATTGAGTCATTTAGCATTCTCTCCACTAATTGTTTTGATTCTTTGATGATTTGTATTTTGAGAAGAAAGTGAAAATATATTCTAATTTTTTTAGAAATTTTGAGAAATAATTAACTTTTTTTTCTTCACATTTATGAATTATTATAGAGATAAATTAAAAAGGGTTAAAATATAAATAACTAAAATGTAAGATCAAAATTGAAAAAACATCCAAATGTTAAATACTAAAATATATATTTAACATTTTTTTTACGAGTTTCTTATCCTACTCTCTATTTCGAATTGAAGAGTGATATAAAATTGGTCTATTTCCGACATCATATCCATAGTTAGCGGCGCATTCATCATAGTTAGAAGTTCCAGCTCCGTATCAAGGTCACGGTCGATATCATCAATATCGCCACTATCATCCATACCGTCACCATCATCAATAAGAAAGCCCTTAGGATTGTTCATATTTTAACATAAAAGAATTAAACTTTTAATGACTAATTAATAATTAATAAAAAAAATGAGTTGATGAGTTGATATTATGACCTTCAAAGAACAAACTTTAAGAAGTAATTAGATATCATTTCAAACTTAAAGAGATCGGAGGATCATCTTCGTCATCGGCTCTGACACCACCAATTCCGGCAATGACAACTACGTGGCCGGCCACGCCGATTAGATCTACCTCCACAATTCGCCAACAACGGAATATGCTACAACCGGAGGAGATTTGTACTTGTTCAACGAAAATCGTTGACGACCTCGCAGCCCTCCCGGCGGAGAACCGCGAGTGCGGCGGCAGAGATGAGATGGAGTACACTACCAGCCGCCACAGACGACGGTGTTTCGCGGCGATTTGTGGGACAGTGTGGAGGATTTGGACAGAGTTCGAGCCGTGAAAATGGGATGTGGGAGACTTATTTTGAAGAAAGAGGATTCATTTTGTGCATTGCATTGCATTGCATTTTGTTCAGTTTGTAAATATTAGATTCTAACAAACAGCTTAAAATTTATAATCCAAACCCATATAGTTTGGACTTCAATTGATTGAATGTTTTAGAACATTTACCTTCAATCAAATCTCCCTTGGATTTCTAAAATGAATGTTGCATCATCCTTCAACAATGTTGGTGATAAGATACAAACACAGATCCATCCAATCCATGGTGTGAAAGTTTGAGCAAAAAGGTAGTAATAAGTTTCTAAATGCTAGGGCTCTACACATCTTTTTTAATATTACTTGCGCTATAATATGGCAAGCTCAGTTGTTCACAACTTTCATGGTGGTCTTTGTAAATCAATACAGACTCACCAAATAATAACTGCTTCGAGATTAGAAAGAATCAAGAATCTGATCTACGATCACTGGAAGCCTCTGCCAGACTCTCTGGGTCTGATTTTAACGATGGAGAAGGCAAATCCACAAGCATCTGAGGAGGAGCAAAATACATGTGCAGAGACATCATGCACACTATAATCCCCAGGAAAAGCTGTTTCATAAACAAAAACAAAGGCCATCAAATTGAGGAAGTAAATCTCTATATGCCGCTTTTGTTAGAAAGTTCTCGAGTACAGTGTATATGGGTGTTCCATGATCATGCATTAAGTCAATAACTTTCATTGCTATATAGGATGAAATTTATGAAGGTAGAGATTGTTGTCTTCCTACGATCTCTCTTAGAAGAAGATACTAAGAGAGTCACCGACATGCCTCCTCTTATAAAACAAAGGCTAGTATTAGAGGTTTAAAAGGATGAAAAAGCCATTTTTGGTATGGAAGGATTAAACTATAAAACAAAAAATGCTGAGGTAAGTTGCCCCACATGCAGTCTTTTTTTTTTTTTTTTTTTTTTTTTTTTTTTTTTTTTTTTTTTT
>NW_019268540.1:574776-588850 GCF_002738365.1 Cucurbita moschata
TTTTTTTTTTTTTTTTTTTTTTTTTTTTTTTTTTTTTTTTTGTGGGAAACATACACGCAGTCACAAATTTGAAAACTGTTTTTTGCAATTTGCGTAATAATTTACCTTAAATCAAACATTAGATAACTACACTATGAACATGATGGCTCAAGATGTAGCAGCTATATGGCAAGAAGAGCGTGAAACAAAGGAAATTTATAAACCAGTTTCATAGGCATCTGAGTTCACCTGCAGTGTCGGTCTGAAGTTAAACAGATGCACAGATAAGACAGTCGTCAGAAGCATTGCCATTGAAGTAGAATACACCTAGATAATTGAACAAAACGAACCATGAGTATTACAAGATATGAAGCACAATGATGGCTAGCGAAGTATATAACACGAAGCCTTTAACGAAAAGATAAAACAGGTACCTTAACAATATTATCGGCATATTTCATCAGCCATGAAACCAAAAGCCCAGTAGACCCAAGATTAATAACCACCATCCAGGTAGTAATACTGTATCCGTTGAATATACGTTGCCACCATGGACCGTTCTCAAATCCACCTCTAAAATCATCCACGACAAGTCGTGCCATATTAAAAATAGACCCAAACCTGGAAGACCACAATCCAAATGATTCTAATGTTAATGCATTCTAATCACACGAATAAAGTTGAAAAACTGATGACTTCTTTAAGCACTACAAGGAGCCATTGGTCTTCTAAATCCGCTTATGAGAAAAAATGAACATAAACTTAATTCTTGGAAGAAAATCATATTCTTCATTTTGAAAATAAAACAGCAGGTTAAAAGACAACTAAGAGTAAGCAACCTGATAAACATAAAAGAATGGATACCTACGTGTATAACTGAACATTCTGCCAGTATAAAGAATCATTATTTTTCTTCATCAAGAATTCTGTATAAATGCCTGCTAATGCCGAAAGACAGGCAGAAAGAATCCCTAACATGTATCCTTCAATTGGTGATGAGAGAAGAGATTCACATGAAGACTCTCCACATCCTTTTACCTGAATAAATGAAAAAATACAAAAAGAAGAAGAAAAAAAAAAAAAACCCTATTAAAATTTATTAAAAAATATCAATAATTAATTATTAATTTGGGAAAAGGGAGATTAATGAAGCCCGCAGAGAAAGCGTAGGAGGCTAAGAAGCCAACAATTCTCTAACCACTGGATCCTCTATTTCCCATAGGAACCACATAAAATAACTAAACTAAACCGATTCTGATTAAAAAATACTACAATGAAATGCAAAGATAAACAGATTATAACTTCAAATGCAAAGATAAGCATGAAACCAATGAGATGTGTCATTGTGTTTGTCTATGTATTATTACTGTGATATCATCGCATCTGATCCTAATGTTTCGAAAGATTGCATTTTTCTGATGTAGGTGATTCCAGCAGCAACCATACTCCAGAAAATTCATAGTGTTGGCTAGTTGAACCTAGTTTGATTTTTTAATTCTGGTGTTAGGTTCAGGCACATCATTCCTCTATCAGTGGCCTAATACCTATATTAACTCTCTGTTAGTTAGCTGAGCACTCTTGTATATAATATGGGCAGGCAGCCAAATTAGAGAAACAATTTTGCTGCTCGTGAATTCATGTTCCCTTCCTGGCTTTACAGCAATGTTGCTGGGCCCTTGTTCAACCTCTCTGCCGCCTGGAACCGGTTATTTTTTATTTCTTGCTCTTCATATTAGAAATTACATCCATTTCAGTCTGTGTTCACAACTAGTTTTTCCACCCTTCCATTATCAGTGATGCCAAGATAGGTCTAGCCTTTAGTCAGGAAATCATAATTATCTGTAATATGACTATTCTTATCACTCTTCCCTCCATTTCTCATCTATCTTACTGATCGCCGAAGACATCTCCAAGAGTATTTTATTTCCATGAAATTCCCATAATTAGTAACAAGCCCATAAGCCAGATTTGAATAAATGTAGAAGTGTCTTTCTTTTCAAATGCAATACCTGGCTTGTGGTCGTCCCAACTGCCAACAGAATAATAGCCATCCACTGCAAGTTGGATAGCTTCCTCTTTAGGACTAGCCTAAATCAGGAAATAGAAATATCTGCTCTTATGTGAGAATAAGAATCCAAGAAATGATATGCATTGATGTAACAGTCATTTGTATTTGGTAGAGCATCACCTGAACAAAATTCCAGTCGTGACAATCTTCAAATTCCCCATTATCTGGTATGTGGATGTATCTACATACGTCAGGGTAGCAAATTGAACATTGTTGTGGATCAGATATATAATTGAAGGTATCGGATATAAACGAACAGTCCTCCAATCAGTAGTCATTTTCGGAGGAGGAGATTTCTGGCTCTCCTTCCACAGAAACATACTTGACACTAAAAGCTACAAATATGTATTCAGATATAGATTAATGATACAAAAAGTAAAAAAAATCACATTGCTTCAAGGAATGGAAAGCACCTTAAAAACTTCCGCAAGAAAGGGGACGGTCGCATAGTCATATTCATATCTACCATTACTTTGTGATAAAGTAGTTAAAATTCCCTGTCATACATAGAAGGTGAAAACGATTCGTTAACCGGAGTCTCTAAAGCATCAAAAATGAAAGAGGAGACCAGATTCTAATTAGAATTGTGAAGATAACTCATTGCATCAAGTAACTATATCAATCGAAGCTACTACACCATAGCTTAACAACACAATCAAAATTTCTACACAAATAACAGAACATTCTGCATCCATGTTGTTCGAAATGGTGAATGAAAGTAAGAGGCCGAGTTTCAAATTCTGTTGAGTGAAACGAGAGAGTACTGATTTGGAATCACAAACCTGAGAACTGGTGAGTACGGTAAGAAGCAAAGCGACCATGTACCACTGCATTTCGAGCAATCTGCGCAGCAACAGAGATCAGAGATGAGAGAAATCTAGGGCTTGGCGACAGCGAAGAATTCAGAGCGTAATGGCGAGAAATCGAGATGAGGTGACGAAGGAAAAACGCATCTGGAGGAGGAGAGGCGGAGTACGCGGGTAGATGAAATTGAGATCGGGATCTCCTCATCAAAGAAATTGAGATTAAAAAAATTATTATTTTAAGCCGTTCGAATATTAATTTCAGAAAATATATTAAATATAAAATGAAAAAAAAAATAGTTATTGCATTCGATTAAAATATTAAAAAAGTAATGTATATGAGATATATTGAAATATATTTTTAAAAATAAATTGCCTTCAAAAGAAAATTAAAAAATTGCAAAAAAAAAAAAAAAAAAAAAAAAAAAAAAAAAAAAAAAAAAAAAAAAAAAAAAAAAAAAAAAAAAAAAAAAAAAAAAAAAAAAAAAAAAAAAAAAAAAAAAAAAAAAAAAGAACGGTAATATTATGGGCCGGCAGGAGTTTGTTGTTGGCCCAATAGGGAATAAATGTCAATTTCTCTTGCATTTTAAATTGTAGTCGTTGAATCGTGGTCTCTCTCTCTCGTCGGACTTTCTGAGCGTGGTCTCTCTCTCCCTTGTTCTGATCTCGATTAAATCGGAGATTTCACCGATTCCGCCGGAATTTGAAGTGCGAAATTATTGATATCGACTAGGATCGCATTATCTCTTCACTCTACGTCATCAGATTCGGAGTAAAGTGTATTTTACTTCGTTTTCTCGGGCGTATGATCTCCTAGGGTTTGATCTCCATCTTTCTCTCTCTGTCTATCCAATTTTTATTCTCGTACAGCGATTTGCAAGATTGTATGGTTTTTCTGCATCATCATAAGTTTTGGCATTCGGTTGACTGTTAACCTTACCTACAATTTTCATTGAGGTACTCGGCGTTTCGAACTGGCAATGTCTATGAAACTTGGAAACGTATGGATGTTTCTTCTGCTACTGGAAACACGATTTTCAAATTTTTTTTGCTTTCAATTTATTTTTCAGTTTATGATATTTTCTCTTGTGGAAGAGGTTTTTGAGTTCTAAAATTCTAAGACTTTTAACTGATTAGTGTTGATCAGAATTGGTAGATGAACTACTCAACGTTTGAGCTATTCAATATTTCTTTTAATCCTCTCTTAAAGACTTTCGTTGTATATAGATGTACAACACACACAGCAAATGGCATGCAGCCCTCGCCACTAAAGTACGGAGATCATGTGTTAGTTCTGTGTAGCATTTTGTTCGCCTTCGAACAACTTATCTATTTGTTGTGTTTGTAGTTTGTATTTGAATGAGTAATCTATTTGAGTTTCCTCAGTTTAGCACGTGGTAGTTTTTATTTTTTTAATGAAAGCCTGTGGTAGTTTTTCTTTGAAACTCGTTCTATGGAGAATGTAAGTCATGGCTACCACTTTAATTCTCCAATGTAATTCATATGATCTTGTAGGTATTATTTGTTACTTTCTACTACAATGCTCTGTCTCCTCTTGTGAAAATTTCCGTCACAAATGTGACTCTGTTTTCAATATAATTTAAATTACAGTATCATTAAATTGATCTAAATGTATTGTTCTGACTAGTCTTTGTGATTTATTGTTGCAGGATCCAATCCTTGCCCCTCTTGTTATACCACTTCTATTTGGAAAATGAGATGGGAAGAAATTTTGAAGGTGATTTTTCCGTTGCTGGAAGGTGTGGACCTTGCTTCCTGCATGTTAGTGTGCAAGCAGTGGAGAGACATAGCTCGAGATGATTTCTTTTGGAAATGTTTGTGCGCCAAGAAGTGGCCTTCAACCTGCAAAAATCCCGATCCTCCGACCAATACCTACTATAAATTATATCAAAACTTTTACAAACGTCCCAATAATCGACGTCTTCTCCCTCCTCGACTTTCCTTTGATGATCTAGAGTTTTTTATTGACATTTGGAGTGAAGACAGGTTAATCTTCTCAGAAGTAGTTGCAGGTCAAGTCCTCCAGAGTGGTATGAAGCCACCACCTGGTACTAGTAATGTGATTAATTATCACCTAGAAGCCCCAGAGTTCAAGATGACACTACCTGTTCAGCCAAGGTTCTCAATTCCTATATCCCATACTGTGAGCGTATCTGTGCTTGTAGGACGCAAGGATTCCAATAAAGTTGCTCGTATAGTCAACAAATCTGTATTTGATTACATTGATCGAACATCATACAGGACATTGGCTTTTGACTACCTTGATTTTTCACCTCTCTACCCATTTGTCTCCGGAATCCGAGCATGGATCTCATTGCTTTTCTTGGACGATGGAAATGATGGCATAATTGATGTTTTTGGTATTGTAATGGATTTCTGTGATGCTGCAAACACAAAGGATGAGGTATTATGGCTTTTGGACTTGCTTGATTGGAAATGAAGGGTTGACATTTTCCGGGAAAGAAAATTCAAAAAGAGTTGGGCCACATGCTGGTCACCAAGTACGAAAGTCTCACATCGTTGCTGAAACCGTCGCCCTGATTTTTCTGGTATCAATTATTACCTTACTTGTTTATTGTCACTGTACATAATTTTCCAACTCCTTTCATCAATAAATATGAATGATTTTCTTTTCATGAACTTATGTTTTCGTAGTTTATGTGAGTCACCTGCATTTTGATTCAGACTTAAAAGCCATTTTCTATATTGCTAGGCTTATTTCTTAGCAATATATGTATGTACATGTGTTTGTCACACTGTAGTTTGTAGGAACCGAAGCAAGGGGAGCTCATAGCCGCTCTCTTAGGAAGGATTAGAGCCAGTCCATTCATAAACATGACTTGTTTTTTTATACATTGTTAGAGCAAGATAGTGCAATAAGAAAGAGGGGAAAAAAAGAAAAGAAAAGAAAAAGCCAAAGAACATGCCTTGCCCACCAATTATTTGTCAATGTCATCAAGGAAAATCTGTATCCGAGTGGCCTATGGATGCGAAATTAGGAGCAACTTTAATTGATAAACCATGGCATAGAGAACCTTTAAGATAGTGTAAGATATGGTTGAGAACTTGTAGTGTAAGATATGGTTGAGAACTTGTAGTGTAAGATATGGTTGAGAACTTGATAAACCCGAGTTGCAGAAAATCAGAGTAGGGTGATTTATATAAGAACACCATCTGTTGTTTACAAGGTTTTCCTTGTGTCAATGGGTGATGGGGATGGTTAAATATTGTGTATCGAGCTGAGCTAGCTTGTAAATTAGTGATATACTTGGGTTGAGTTAAGATAATCCCTAAACTCTACCCTTGGGAACTTAGATTCTTACAATATTACAAGGACCACCAATGTCATTGATTGTATATTTTGATGGTAGCTTTTTTTAAACATCATAGAGTTTAAGTTAAGCTGATGACAGTTATAGTGTACTTTCATAGATGGCTAGAAACATCATGCTATATGAAGAGAAATAAAGGCATATTGGACTTGGATGGAATGGAATTGGAAAATTGTAATGGGTGTCAAAATTGGTTGGATTATTTGCAACTATGCCAAACGTCCTATTCTTTTGTAATTTCGTTTTCTAACCCATCTATCACGTATTGGTGGACATTTATCATTGGTAGAGCATTTTTACATCTGTCACTAATTGACTATTCCTATGACCATTATTGATAGACGTTTAACATTACTAGATGTCTATCATTAATTGATCGTTTTCATGTTTATTATTGAGAACCAATTTTTATGTTTATTCTATCAATAGCAAACTCTTTTTATGCTTATTACCATTCATTTTTATGTGTTTGATACACAAAAACCTATTATTGACATACTATTGACATACTATTCCTACGCCTATCAATGATAGATATCTATTAGTGATACATATAGGCGTAACAAATTATATTATGTGTATATTTGTATACAACAACAAGGGCTAGCATGCCCATTGATCAGTGCATTGTAATTTGAGGCGAAGCTTGTGAGGTTCTAGGCGCCTTTGGGCGATATTGTGGCTTTCTAGAAGATTCACATTCGAGTCTCAAGAGCTTTTTTTTTTTTTTTTTTGGAGATTTGTGATAGTTTATTATTCCTTGAGTGTCTGTTATTGTTATTCCTTTATTTGGTTCTTGATAATCCCTTTGCTAGAACTCTTTTCTTGCCTGAATTATCGCATCTTGGGATGACTTTGGAGAGAGTTTCTTAATCAAGTATTTTCTACCAATGATGTAAAGGATATCATGACATTTAAGTTATGAGAGAATGAATCACTCAGGGATCCGTATGTGAGGTTTAGAAAGTTGTAGCAAAAAATGTGGTTTGCCCTATTGTGTACCGTTAGAAATGCTTCACAAAAGTTCGAACATAGTGATATGAAACTCTACTTAATTGGACTTAAGAACCTTTGTGGATCCAAAATCAAGATGATTTCATCCCAATGATATCAGATTTCGAGAATTCAATCTAACAACCTTGTTTAAAAACAAGATTTTTAAATCTAAAATATCTAAGAACCCCAAAACAATAAGAAATCAACCACAGGAAAAGATCGGGATCGAGATTAGAATCACTCCACAAGGAATGATATGCCTCCGTTTATGTCACATGGTCTCACCAACCTCAAGTGGTATATGTTGTCTTTAAGCATTTGGAGCTTTGATAGGAAAAGTGAATCTAGAACTTTGGAACTAAAAACATAGTAGGCGCTCCCAAGGAAAATTTCTTATTTGGATTAGTGATAAGACAATTGTCGTAATTACATACAAAATTTACCGATTGCAACCGAGCTTTGTGGCACTATTCGAGGACAAGCAATGATTCAAGTTTGGGGTTTGATACCTTGTAGATATGCAAGTTATTTAGGTAGTATTGTATTGTCTTTGAGAATGAATTCTATGCATTTATCGAGATTTTACTGCGAAATCATGTCTAATTCATCCATTTGCATAATTATGATAGATAACAGTTAAATTATAAGATTGTAGTTTTATAAGCTCTGAGGGACTAATAATGGTTTGATCGTTTGTTTCTTTGGATAATTAAGACAATTTTATTTAAAAGTATTTGGAAGTATCAGTGGAGTGAAAGATGATTTCTACTTTGGAACATATATTCCTTCTCACAGGTTTAGATACTTTGGTCAAGAATAAGAGAGAGAAAACGTGCTTCATCATGTGAACCTTATCTCTCCATTCATACATCAATATCATGTCTTTATCAAAATTGGTTGTACCAATAATTCCAAGAGATGCGGAAAGTTGTGGACGGCTATAAATCGTACAAATGGTATCCCATGGTATGTAGCTTTCTTCATAGATTTTTTTAAAATTTTTTTTTTATTCTTATTAAATTATAAGTTTAGTTTTTGAAAATTTATCTCTGTCCCGTGATATCTCTACGACCTGAATTTGTCAAGTAAAAAAGAAATGGTAAATCAAGATAAGATATTGAATGGTGGGGGAGTGAACAAAGAAAATATCTAGTGCCACCCTTGTTAATATAAACCATAGGGGGGAGATGATCAAATGACATCCAAACCCATCAACTGAAAAAGATGAACAAATC
This sequence comes from Cucurbita moschata, assembly GCF_002738365.1. Taxonomy (NCBI): domain Eukaryota; kingdom Viridiplantae; phylum Streptophyta; class Magnoliopsida; order Cucurbitales; family Cucurbitaceae; genus Cucurbita; species Cucurbita moschata. Next base: position 583,211 of record NW_019268540.1, read on the forward strand.
CTTAGCCCTTTCGTTTCTATTTCTCACCATCTTCCTCAACACTCGTCCCGCTGATGCCAATGTGCGTTTCGACTTGTCCAGTGCCACAAGCTCATCTTACAAAACTTTTATAAAAAATTTGAGGGAAGCACTTCCAAAGGATGGGAAAGTGTATGACATTCCTGTGTTACTTTCGACTGTAATGGACTCGAGGCGCTTCATACTAATAGATCTCGTCAATTACGACGGTCAATCCATCACAGCTGCCATAGATGTGCTAAACGTATATATCGTAGCATACAGCACAGGCACAGTGTCCTACTTTTTTCAGCAAGTTCCAGCTCAAGCTCCCAAATTGCTGTTCAAAGGCACTCAGCAAAGGACACTTCCATACACAGGTAATTACGAGAACCTTCAAACTGCTGCAAAAAAGCTAAGAGAAAACATCGAGCTTGGACTCCCAGCTCTAGACAGTGCCATTACCACCTTGTTTCATTACAACGCCGAGGCTGCTGCTTCAGCGCTGCTCGTTCTCATTCAAACGACCTCTGAAGCTGCAAGGTTTAGATATATCGAGCTACAGATTGCTAACAATGTTGGGACGAAATTTAAGCCAAGTCAAACGATCATAAGCTTGGAAAACAACTGGTCTGCGCTCTCCAAACAAATCCAAATTGCCAAGAACAAAAATGGGCAATTTGAAACTCCAGTTATCCTTATAGACCCTCAAGGAAATCGTGTTCAAATAACAAACGTGACTTCGAACGTTGTGACCCAGAACATCAAGCTGCTGCTGAACATTGGTGCAACAGTTGATACAATGGCCGCCAACGACGATGTGGATGAGATGACGAGCGGTGTTCCCATAAGGCTATCAAGCTGTGGCCATGAGATGGAAAGGAAGTCAGTGGAGAATGGCCGGCATGCAAATTATGTATCGGTGTAACTTTTGAAGTTACAGGTATAGTGGGTATTAAGACTTTAGTAGTCCACCCACAGAAATAAGGCATGTGTTCATTGTGTTTATGTGTTTTATTTCTTAAATGCTAAATAAAATGGAACGATGAAGTCCCTATGACCGATGAAGTCCCTATGACTCGACTAAACGGAATAAACGGGTCGTTGGGTATTATGGAGAAAGTTTATGATATAGATCTTGTGAGATCTCACCTCGGTTGGAGAGGGGAACAGAACATTCTTTATAAGGGTGTAGAAACCTCTCTCTAACAAACGTGTTTTAAAATTTTGAAGGGAAGCTCGAAAGGAAAAACTCAAAGAAGACAATATATGTTAGTTGTGAGCTCGATACATTGAGGCTGTCTCCTAGGAATTTAGATTTTTTTTTTTCTCTTTACATGATTGATATTTTTAGTTGGTTCTCGTCCCATTAGATTCCTCTTTGAAGAGATCTATAATTTTGAAGAATTCAGAGTTGTTGAGATAATAATCGAAGTATTTGAACATGAAAATAATCGAATAGTGAAATCGAAGATGTGTGCATAAAAGATGACCAATTTAGTTGGACCAATCCAATTCAATTTTTGGGTTATTTTGACGATGTTGATATTTTCTCCTATTTTCGAGACTACATACGAGACTCAAAGAAAGTTGGAGTGGAAAAACAGCAAGTTTTGTCTTCGTCCCGTAGACATCTCTTACCACCTATATTTATTGAAGTAAAAAAAAAAAAAAAAAAAAGTTGTAAATCGAGATAAGATATTGATTGGTGGGAGAGTGAACGAAGAAAATATCTATATTAAACTCTTTTTATGCTTATTACCATCATTTTTATGTGTTTGATACACAAAAACCTATTATTGATATACTATTCCTACGCCTATCAATGATAGATATCTATTAGTGATACATATAGGCGTAACAAAAATTATATTACGTGTATATTTGTATTCAACAAGGGATATTACGCCCATTGATCATTGCATTGTAATTTGAGCCGAAGCTAGTGAGGTTCTAGGCGCCTTTGGGCGATATTGTGGCTTTCTAGAAGATTCACATTTGAGTCTCAAGATCTTTTTTTTTTTTTTTGGAGATTTGTGATAGTTTATTATTCCTCGAGTGTTTGTTATTGTTATTCCTTTATTTGGTTCTTGATAATCCCTTTGCTAGAACTCTTTTCCTGCCTGAATTATCGCATCTTGGGATGACTTTGGAGAGAGTTTCTTAATCAAGTATTTTCTACGAATGATGTAAAGGATATCATGACATTTAAGTTATGAGAGAATGAATCACTCAGGGATCCGTATGTGAGGTTTAGAAAGTTGTAGCAAAAAATGTGGTTTGCCCTATTGTGTACCGTTAGAAATGTTCACAAAAGTTTGAACATAGTGATATGAAACTCTAGGACCTAAGAACCTTTGTGGATATATAAACCCTAAGACTACAAATGCTAAAACTCCCAAATCAAGATGATTTCATCCCAATGATATCAAACTTCGAGAATTCAATCTAACAACCTTATTAAAAAACAAGATTTTTAAATCTAAAATATCTAAGAACCCCAAAACAATAAGAAATCAACCCAAAGAAAAGATTGAGATCGAGATTAGAATTACTCATGCCTCAGTTTATATCACATAGTTTCACCAACTTATAACATAGTCTCACCAACTCCAAGAGGTATGTGTTGTCTTTAAGCATTTGGAGCTTTGATGGAAAAGTGAATCTAAAAACATAGTAAAATTTCTTATTTGGATTAGTGATAAGACAATTGTTGTAATTACAGACAAAATTTACCGATTGCAACCGAGCTTTGTGGCACTATTCGAGGAAGCAATGATTCAAGTTTGGGGTTTGATACCTTGTAAATGTGCAAGTTATTTGGGTAGTATTCACTTTGAGAATGAATTCTATGCGTTTATCCAAATTTTATTGTGAAATCATGTCTAATTCATCCGTTTGCATCAATAGTTAAATTATAAGATTGTAGTTTTATAAGCTCTGAAGGACTAACATAAGAGAGAAAACGTGCTTCAACATGTGAACCCTATCTCTCCATTCATATATCAATGTCATGTGTTATCAAAATTGGTTGTACCAATAATTCCAAGAGATGCGGAAAGTTGTGGAGGGCTATAAACCATACAATTGGTATCCCATGGTACGTTGTTTTCTTCATAGATTTTTTTTTTTTTGGTTAAATTATAATTTTAGTTTTTGAACGTCTATGATTTTTTAGTTTGAATGTATAGAGATTTTGTTAAGTTTATATTTATTAAGTTTGTGTTTAGACGGTACAAAAAGTAGCTATGTTAAATCTAAAGATCGAACTATCTTGAATTCTCCATCTACCAGCTACAGGTTGGGATTCGATTCCCGTTATACATGACGAGTATCTTCAAAACAAAATTGTTAGTACTTTATGGGAAACTTCTCAGCAAGTTCCTCAATATCGTTCGTCCTTAGGGCCATTATGCTCCTTCAGGTATTCTCGTATCCTTTCGGCTACGGTGCTTGAAAATGTACGTACACGAATGGTTCCTAGACATGGACCACACAGGAAAAAGGGATTATACTATAGTACTCTTAGATGGCTCCTTAAAAACCCCAGCTTGTGATGCTCCAAAGGCATCCAAAGTCCTCTAGTGGAAAACATCCTAAGAGGAGCTCAAACAGTCAAAGGCGATGTCAGCTTCCGTTTATCGGGTGCAACAACCAGTTCCTATGGAGTTTTCATTTCAAATCTGAGAAAAGCTCTTCCATATGAAAAGAAATTGTACGATATTCCTCTGTTACGTTCCGATCTTTCAGGTTCACAGCGCTACACATTAGTCCATCTCACAAATTACGCCGATCAAACCATTTCGGTTGCCATAGACGTAACAAACGTGTATATTATGGGGTATCGTGCTGGTAACGTTTCCTACTTTTCCTACTTTTTCGGATTGGATTGGGTAGAGTAGTCGGGTTGTTTTTCTTTTTTAAAAAAAAAATTCTATTTAACCTGAATATAGGTTATATGATGTAAATTACATTGATAACTAAAAATTCATAAAGCTCAAATTTCAAATAATTTTAAAAGTAGAGTAGGGTAGTGTCAGACTGTAACCCTATTTTTTAGTTTCTCAGGTTGACCTGACTAAAAAAATGTTAACCTACAAAGAGGCTCCAATTTTCTGCTTTCTAAAACGTTCAACCCAACCCAAACTATAAAATAAAAATAATTTAATCCAACCCAACATTTCTAATTTCAGATGAGTTGCATGAGTTGATCGAGTTATTAGATTATATAAACACGTCAAAGTTAGATGAACTTGACTCTGAGAATGTTTCTTAATTCACCCCACCTAAATGGTGTGAAAGTTATCTTATTTATAATCAAATAAATTACAAGGATATGGAAATAGTAATAAATGGAAAGATATTTGTCTTATAATAAAATATCAAATATGATATACATGGTAAACTATAATTTATTACTAAATATCCTTAACATACTCATTGAAGAAGATCAGAGGATTTAACTCATTTTCAAAAGGGAAGGCGGTTGAATACACTTTGAATCAAACCCACGCTCGTCGGTAAACTTCCTACATAGATTTGCGAGCAAATAGTGAATGATCGAGCTCGATACATTGAGGCTATTGTTGTGATCGAAGCCTCCTAGGAATCCAGATTTTTTTTTTTTCCGTTTACATGATTGATATTTTTAGTTGATTCTCGTCCCATTAGATTCCTCTTGAAGAGATCTATAATTTTGAAGAATCCAGAGTTGTTGAGATAATAATCGAAGTGTTTGAACATGAAAATAATCGAATAGTGAAATCGAAGATGTGTGCATAAAAGATGACCAATTTAGTTGGACCAATCCAATTCAATTCCTGAGTTATTTTGACGATGTTGATATTTTCTCCTATTTTCGAGACTACATACGAGACTCAAAGAAAGTTGGAGTGGAAAAACAGCAAGTTTTGTCTTCGCCATGTAGACATCTCTTACCACCTATATTTATTGAAGTAAAAAAAAAAAAAAAAAGTTATAAATCGAGATAAGATATTGATTGGTGGGAGAGTGAACGAAGAAAATATCTAGTGATAATCCTCGTTAATATAAACGAAACAAAAATATCTAGTAGTCTACCCAAGGAAATAAAACATGTATTCATTGTGTTTTTGTGTTTTATTTCATTAAATACTAAATAAAATGAATTAAACATATGAATACACCGGAATGAACGGAATGAACGTGCACCTTCCTTTTGTGACACCCAAGTAAAAGATGCGTACCTAAATGAATCAAAAGCACATTCGAATGAGAGATGATTAAGAAAGACTCATAAATGTCGAAAAAGTACTTTCAACCCGTGAATTTTATCTATAACGATTCATGTCTAGAATTTGTATTATAATTTGAAATCTAGATTTCCGTACATCCTTTCCAACATGGTCATGTTATTTATTTCTCACTGTTTAAGAGTAAAGACTATCACCACAGAACAAGATGAGTCATTTCAACATGTTTTGTTCTCACTCACGTATATCTAAAACAAATAACGAGGAAGTCACTCAACATTCAATTATTCAAAGTAAAGCATCTTAACCCTAAAGGTCCACAAAAATTTTTTATATATATATATATAACTCTTTTTTTTTTTTTTTTTTTTTTTTTTTTTTTTTTTTTTTTTTTTTTTTTTTTTTTTTTTTT
>NW_019268540.1:589864-651688 GCF_002738365.1 Cucurbita moschata
TTTTTTTTTTTTTTTTTTTTTTTTTTTTTTTTTTTTTTTTTGTCGTCGTCGTCTAAGATTGTCTTTACGAACATATATGCAAAAACTTATCTCGTGCTAAGATTTCGATGTCGGTAATTTACGTGTATTGTCTTTGTCATAGGGACAAATTTTGTTTTTTACTTAAGAAATAGTAACTTTGGCAACCATTCCGTACACAGTTTAATAAATATTATTTTGGCATTTGTAATTTGAGTTTTATTCGATTTGATCTGTACTATTTTATTTATTGTATTTTCAGTTAATTACTACTATTAATTAATTTGAAATTAATTTGTATATAATTAATTAAATAATAATAATTTTCGTGCCAAACATAATTTTAAAATTTATACAAGGAAGAATAATAAAGATTATTTTAGAAAAATAAAATTATAGTAAAATAGCTTACAAGAGTCGGTCAAAAAAATTGGACCATTTAAAAGTAACAGAGATAAAATAGAATAAATTTATAATTTTAACCTTTTTTACCTTTTCATCATTCAGCCTCAATAATCCAAATTTATACCACCTTTATATAGATGTGACATATTTAAAATAATATTTCTAAATAATATAATTAATTAATAGGACCACAATATTTTTTTTTTAGAAATTAATTATTAGATATTTAAAATTCTCTTGATGTTAAATTATATATTATCAATTATTTTGTATTGATATTTCCCTAAATAATAGGTTTGTTAAAAGTTTCTATAATATATTTAAATTTAAAAAAAAAATTAAAAAATGTATTTAAATTTAAAAAGAAAAATAAAAAATATTTGTAAACTTGAAAAAATAATATTAAAATCCTTATTTTTTTTTAATAAAATTTTTAATTAATAATGGTTGAAATACGTTTGTTTTGATCCGTGACTCTAATTTGTCTTCATTCTTACTATGAATTCTTTCCATTATTACTTGGTTTTATTTTTTTAAAAAAAATAGTATATAGAAAAGGATGGAATATTTCTCCTTTTCTCTCGTTTTCAATCGAACTTTCGGGAACGTAATAATTTAGTCCTTCAACTTTCTTTTATAACAATTTAGTCCCTATATGTTCGTACTTTGTAAATTTTAGGTTTTGATTCTTCAGTTTTTATAGTGATTTGGTCTCTCTGTTCCGATTGTTGGTAGAGAGTTCCACGTATCACCGCTAATTTTTAAGTTTTTTTAGTTATTTTATTCTTACCATTTTTTTTTAAATGTAGTTTCTGTCCATTTTTGTACTCTTTGCTCCTACCACTAGCAGATATTGTCCGCTTTAGCCCGTTGCATATTGTTGTAAACTCTTCACTTAGGTGTACTAGCCCGTCTGCTTTGGCCCGTTAAGTATCGTTGTCAGCCTCACTGTTTTCAAATGCGTCTATTATGGAGAGGGTCTAGCCCTACTCCGACCAGTGCCTCGCACTGTTTGGTGACGGGCTCTTATACCATTGGTAATAACCCAAGCCCACTGCTGGATATGGTTCGCTTTGACCCGTTACATATCATCGCTAGCCCTTCACTTGGGTGTAATTACTCTTACCACTAGCAGATATTGTACGCTTTGGCACGTTACATATCGTCGTCTGCCCTTCACTTGGGTATACTAGCCCATCCGCTTTCGTCCATTAGATATCGTCGTCAGCCATTGTTTTAAAACGCGTCTATCTTGGAGAGGGTCTAGCCCTACTCCGACCAGTGGCTCGCACTGTTTGGTGACTTGCCCTAATACCATTTGTAATAACCTAAGCCCACCGCTAGTTGATATTATCCACTTTGGCCTATCATCGTCAGCCCTTCACTTGGATATAATAGCTCGTTCGCTTTGACCCATTACGTATCGTCGTCAGCCTCATTAGTGCCTCGCACCGTCCAGTGACTTGATTTTGCTACCATTTGTAACAGCTCAAGCCCACCTCTAGCAGATATTGTCCACTTTAGTCGTTACATATCACCGTCAGTCTCACGGTTTCAAAACACGTATACTACAGAGAAGTTTCCATACTCTTATAAGAAATGTTCCAACGACATGCGACGATACCCAAGTGAATTGTGGTCGTAATTAGAAAAAGAAAAATATCCAAAACATTGCCCCATCTATAAAGAGACATCAAGATCCTCATACCACTCAACCTAACCGAGAGAAAAAGATGAACAAACTCATAGCAATCACCTCTTTCTTACTCGCCATCTCTCTTATCTCTCCCACTCTCAAGGCTGACATAGCCTTGGATTTGTCCACAGCTACCAAAGCAACCTATTCAGCTTTCATAACCCAGCTCAGGAATGCTCTTCCAACCAAAGCAACAGTGTGCAACATACCCCTGCTGCCTTCCACCGCAACGGGCTTAGGCTCGTTCACATTCTTCACCATCACCAATTATAACTACGAAACCGTCGAGGTGGCTGTGAACGTATCCAACGTCTACATCGTAGCGTATCGTGCCAATGCAAAATCCTACTTTTTCGAAGACACTTCAGCTCAAGCCAGGCAGCTCTTATTTCAAAATACTCAAAAGATAACACTTCCTTTTACGGGCAATTACGACAGGCTTCAAGGCGTCGTAGGCAAATATAGAGATTCGATAGAGCTTGGAATCCCCGCCTTGAGCACTGCAGTTACCAACATGGTTTACTACAATAAACAACTGACTGCGGCGGCGCTTCTTGTGCTGATTCAGTCCACTGCTGAAGCTGCGAGGTTTAAATATATTGAGCAACAGGTTGCTCAGTATATTAGCGGTAAGTTTTATCCAAACCAAGCAGTGATAAGCTTAGAGAACAACTGGGGAGCTCTCTCCAAGCAAATCCAGATAGCAAATAGTACTGGAAGTGGACAATTCCAGAGCCCCGTTGAGCTTATAAGTCCTAATGGCACACGATTTAGGGTAACCAGTACATCATCTGGGGTTGTTCAAGGCAATATCAAGCTCCTGCTGTACTACAAACTGAGCGTTGCTGATGACAACGACAGCCCGACAAGAATGCCTGACAATATTGTTGAATATGGAGCTCATGATTCTATGTAGCTCTATGGCTTTGTTTGAATATCCACACATAAGAATGGATTGAGGCATGTTCATATGTGAATGTGCTTGATTTCATTAAATAATAAATAAGTGGGGATTTTGAAAAATTCCTTTGTAGGGTTTGTGGCTTGAGTCTCTCGAAAAATGGATCAGTATAGTTACTATAGAACAAATATATGAACATGAACTATACACTATAAAATGGTGTTGTACCCTAATGTCACGTCTAAAAATGGTTTGATATCCAATTAATGTAGTGGGAGCGGAGGTAAGATTGGTCGCACTCACATCCCAACAAACGGAAATTAAACAAAGAGACAAACATTTACGTGATTTGGAGAGAAGAAATTCTCCTACATCTACTGGCGGTAGCCAATCACTATAACTAAAGTGTTTACAAGTGTATTTCTCACATTCTCAAACTATAAAGTTTCTCCCAATTACGTATACGCAATATAAAATGACAACGAATTCACACCTCAAAAAAATGCTAGACATGTCTTTATATAGACACAGCAATACGAATTCTCATACATGAATCAAATAAACGAGAATATGAACCAAAAAAGTTATGAACTAAATGAGAGTTATGAACCACGATAAATGACAATACATGCATAGGAGATGCATGAACCTATTCTTCATGACAACTTACAACAAATTGATCGTTTTTTTTACGAGGTCATTAACAACATTCATCTAATCTACTACATCATATCGCCTCTTGACATAAAGTGGAAAAAAAAAACCATCTTTTATCCGTATCTCTCTCTAGATAAGGCAATCTTAATCCTCACCCCAGCCCAACCCAACCATCCAATTTTGTGGGTATTTATAATCTAAAAAAAACTACTAACCCTTCAAATCTTCACCGAAAGAAGTTAGGGTCATGATTGACAAGTTTGATAACTTCGTACTACCCTTTAAATGTTGATTAGGATTATGTCAACTCCTGTTCCGCTCCAACCCTGTAAATGTTGACTACCAAATCTCTAAATGGTTCTTCTTCACTCGAGTTAGCTTGTAACATATGAAATGGAGGTTGAATCAAGCCTATCCAATTTTGTAGATGAAAAATGAACGGTTGTTCAATCTTCTCAGCCATGGATCGTGTAATAGGTCCCGTTGAAACTTATGGAACACCATGATCGATGATTGATCCCTCCTTTCATTTGTTGAATAATTCAAGACGAAGGTTTAAGATGTTTGTTTATATCATATGGCTAATAGTAAATATTCATCAGTTCTTTGAGGAGTTTTAAAATAGTACAAAGGGTATGTGAGACTCTATACAGTGTATAGTCATAATGTTATTTAAAAAGGAGATATGATAGATATATATATATATAACCAACCATTTTAATGATCTAATGAACTCAAGCCTCGGGAAAGACTCTCATGGCAACATGATGATCATTGTTATCTAAACTCGACCTTTTCTTCTCCTCTTCCGAGTCGAAATTAGCAACGTTTGCTAACGTCTCGACCGCGTTCACAACATGTTCGATTCTCGACGCCGTTTCAATCAACAATGACACCAATGTAGCCAGTGGAAGCAGCTCCATTAGAGGTGGAATTGTTGCAGCTTCATGTTCTTCATTGGCTGTTTGAGTGCTTGGAAATGAAGCTATGGCAGCTTGAAGCTCTTGAACAGCAATGTTCATATCTGACACTTCCAAATCAATCTTTGTTGATTTCTTCATGGTCTTGATTACAATAGATAGCTCCTTCAAGACTTTGGAAGAAGAGGTGCTTAGTGCCTTGCATGGCTCAACTAGAAGCAATTTTAATGAGTTTGGTGCCTGCATGAACATCCAAAAACAAGTGAATTAGATCAAATATTGCATTATGAAGAGGCTATTAATTGGAGTTTTAAGCACCTTTATCTCTGAGTTTAGGCAATCATGAAGAGCCTCAATGCAATATGCACATTTGCGCATTGCTACTCCGACCTCAAGATATTTTTTCCATGGATGTCGGAACCCGAAACGCCCATGTGCTGGTTCCCATCTTGCAAAATTTGCCTGCAAATTATGAAAACAGTGTTCAGGATTGTTGAGAGCGGAATTCCACATTGGCTAATTAAAGGGCTGATCATGAGTTTATATCTCCATTAGTACGAGGCCTTTTTGAGAGTTTATGCTCAAAGTGGACAATATTATATTATTGTGGAGGTTCAAGATTTCTAACATGATATCAGAGTCATGCCCTTAATTTAGTCATGTCAATAGAAACCTTGAATATCGAACAAAGAAGTTGTGAGTCTCGAAGGGTATAGTTAAACGTGACTCAAGTGTCGAACAAAGAGTGTACTTTGTTCGAGGGGTTTAGAGGAGTCAAGCCTCGATTAAGGGGAGGCTCTATGGTGTATTTTGTTCGAGGGGAGGATTGTTGGAGAGAGTCTCACATTGGCTAGTTAATGGGATGATCATGGCTTTATAAGCAAAAAAACACTGTCTCCATTGGTATGAGACATTTTGGGGAAACCAAAAGCAAAGCCACGAGAGTTTATACTCAAAGTGGATAATATGATAGCATTGTAGAGGTTCGTGATTTCTAACAAACAACAATGGTATCTATTTGCTTACCATTGACTCCTCCGATGCCTTTGAATTGAGCACACATTTATAGCTTTGAGCTTTCGAATCATGACACTCTTGATTTTCATTTTCCATCTCGGGATCATCAACGTTCTTGAAGTATTCCGAAACACAACCTGCATTGAAAACAAAAGACGGGTTAAGTGATTAGAACCTAAACCATCGATCGAAGCACACTGAAACGAATAGTATGAATGAAGACGAAAGATATTTACCATCCAAGCCATCCGCAAGCTTATCCAAGTTGCGGAAGACAAGGCTATGAAGCTGACTGCCAGCCCACATGGGGCAGAAAAGCATGCTGACGATAATACACAGCGATGTCCCGATGGCGATGGTGGTGAGCCTGGTATGAGCAAGCTCAAACAGCTTATCGACTCGATAACTCGAGATCGAAACTAAGCAGAAGGTGAGGATGAAGATCATGGCGCCGTAGTCGAATTTTGTTTTTATTGATGGTATGAAGCGAGAGAAGGTGGTGGCTGAGGCTGCATGCATGGGAACATAGAGCCAATAAGAGAGTTAGTAATGGAATTAGTGAAAGCTTTTAGAGACCAAAAGATTGAGTCAATAATGATTACCTAAAAGAAAAAGGGAGATTCCAAGGATTATTGGTTCAAATCTATCGCCTGACTCAGCTGCCACCCAATGAACTCCAATGCCCAAACCACCAGCAAGTGAAGTCCCTATTACCCTATTTACACATTTGTAAAACGTTGCGCCTGCAAAATAGAGCAACTATCCAACGTTATAATCGACGTATTAGTAATTATGATGGGTGTTTTCGATCATGATGAAGATAATTTATACGCTTTGGCTCGTTACGTATCGCTGTCAGTCTCACTGTTTTAAAACGCGTCTATTAGAAAGAGGTTTCCACACCCTTATAAGGAATGCTTCGTTTCTCTCTCCAACTGATGTGAGATCTCACAATCTAACCCTCTTAGGGGCCCAACGTTCTCTCTGGCACACCGCCCAATGTCTGGCTTTGATACCATTTGTAATAGCTCAGGCCCTCCGCTAGCAGATACTGTCTACTTTGACCCGTTACGTATCGTCATTAGCCTCACGGTTTTAAAACACGTCTACTAGGGAGAGGTTTCCACACCCTTATAAGGAATGCTTCGTTTCTCTCTCCAACTAATGTGGGATCTACAATCCACCCCCATGGAGATCCAACGTCCTTGCTAGTATACCGCCCGATGTCTGGCTCTGATACCATTTGTAATAGCCCAATCTCACCGCTAGCAGATATTGTCCACTTCGGCTTGTTATGTATCATCGTCAACCTCACAGTTTTAAAACGCGTCTATAGGAAGAGATTTCCACACCCATATAAAGAATGTTTCGTTCCCCTCTCCAACTGATGTGGGATCTCACAATCCACCCCTCTTGAGGGACCAGCGTCCTCGTTGGCACATCACCCATTGTCCAGCTCTGATACCATTTGTAACAACCAAATTCCACCGCTAACAAATATCATCCACTTTTTGACCCATTACGTATAACGGTCAGCTCATATCTACTAGGGAGAGATTTCCACACCCATATAAGAAACGTTTCATTCCCTCTCCAACCGACGTGGGATCTCAAAGTAACAAAAAAAAAAAAAAAAATTGATAAGCTTATAAAGAACAAAAGGGGATTTGAAGAACTAACCCACAGTGGATTCAAAAGTGACAACAACAGTCATAATAGCCCACATAGCATTCCCTCCAATCCCTTCGTACAAAGGTCTCATATAGTAAAAGACAGACACAATGGAGAGAGCCAACCCCACTTTAAGGCCATGAACAGCCTTCTTTGGCTCAGAGTTAGCTATGCCCCAAGCCTTTTCCAAGAACATCCAACCCTTCACAAACAATCCCCAAACAAAGCCCTTCACCCCCATCACCATTCTGCCCACAAATGAGCCCTCTGGCCTCAGAACCTCCGTTGCTCCATCACCCACATTCACCCGCCACTCCAAGCTTCCTCCTGATGCCATTGCTGAACACAATAACAACAACTTTGGCCACTTTTCTTAGCCTCCCTCTTGGACCTCACCACAAACCTTATATGCATACATAAATAGTCACTTCAACTCTTACCTTTCTTTCCAAAAGCCTATGAATTGGAAGTTAGGACATTGGAGAATAAAAAATTTGTATCCAAAACTTTGTTATAAATGGTGGGTTTGATGCACAATTTGGAGTAGTAGTAATACACTTAGTGGGTTATGTGGTGGCAATGGAAACAGAGAAAAACCCATTAACTCTAAAGGAAATTGAATATATTGTGATGAACAATGATTGACAAATGGAGATTTTGGGGTTTAGATTTGTAATATCAAGAGATGATTTGTTTGGTTTTTGTTTAAATTATTGCCTAAATGCCTAACTTTTCTATCCATGCTTAAATTAAGGTTAACTTGCACGCTTGGGTTTGCCTGTCACCCACCTAAATTTTAAAGGGTTTTATTAGGTCCCAATAAGGGTATTATCATCCAAATTTTTAATATCATGATTATCGTTCTTAGATGTCTTCTCGTTATTCATTTTTTACCTTTGTATGGACGTTGTTCGTACTGATTTTATCGTATGTTGTGCGTTGTTAATAGAAGACGGAATAAAATATCATTTATCTATCTAATGGAAGTAAGGAGATTAAAAATGTAGAACGATACTATTAGTGAAATGAACTTTGCGTTAAAAAAATAGTATCTTGCACGTGCTATAATACCCTGTACGTAGGTAACAGTCCAAGCTCATTGCTAGTAGATATTGTCCGTTTTGACTCGTTATGTATCATTGTTAGCCTCATGGTTTTAGACACGTCTACTAGGGAGAGGTTTCCACACCCATATATGGAATGTTTTGTTTATCTCTCCAACCCATGTGGGATCTCACAAACCACACCCGTTTGGAAGCCCAGTATCCTCACTGGCACACTGATCAGTTTTTGGCTCTAATACCATTTGTAACACACCACTAGTAGATATCGTCTGCTTTTTGGCCTGTTACGTATCGCCGTTAGTCTCACGATTCTAAAATGGATCTACAAGGGAGAAGTTTTCACACCCTTATACTTTCTAACTCACGTGTGATCTCCCAATCCACCCTGCTTGGGGGCCTAACGTCCTCATTGACACTCCGCCTGGTATTTGGCTCTAATATTATTTGTAGCACACTACTAGTAGATATCGTCTGTTTTGACCCATTACGTATTGTTGTCAGCCTCACGATTCTAAAACGCAAGGGAAAGGTTTTCACACCCTTATAAGCTTCGTTTCCCTCTCCAACCCATGTGGGATCTAACAATTTACACCCGTTTGGAAGCCTAGTGTCCTCACTAGCACACCGGCCAGTGTTTGGCTCTAATACCATTGTAACAGTCCAAGCCCACCACTAATAGATATTATCCGTTTTGGCCCGATACATATCGCTGTTAGTCTCATGGTTCTAAAACGTGTCTACTAGGGAGAAATTTTCACACCCTTATAAGGGATACTTCGTTTCTCTCTCCAACTCATGTGAGATCTCACAATCCACCCCGCTTTGAGGTCCAACATCCTCACTGTTTGGCCCTAATACCATTTGTAACAGTCCAAGCCTACCGCTAACAAATATTGTTCGTTTTGGCTCATTACATATCACCATCTGTCTCACAGTTCAGAAACGCATCTACTAGGGAAAAACTTTCACACCCTTATTAAGAAATGTTTGATTTCCTTCTCCAACCCATGTGGGATATCGTTGATCGTCAGATATTTGTTTAATGGGTATATTACATCGTTCATTTAACTCGTATTAGCTATGACATGTGGTTGCATGGGTGAAAAATTAAAGGTGATTAGGTGATGAGAATTAGGTCATGAATGATCTTTAACTGATTTTAATGGGTAATGGGTAATGGGTATTAGTAGTAGTAGTTGATGATTAGATTGAAGAAAGTGAAGTGAAAGCACTTTGATGATGCCACTTTCTTGGGTGAATAATGTTCCTTAAAAGTATAAGCACTTTGAAAAGAGACCTCAACTATCACATTATAAATTATTTCAGATATGTTGCCTCAATTACCACTTACAATCCTCTCTCTTTTTTCCCTTTCTTTAATGCTTTGTAGTAATCACTCACCCACGTACTAGGGCTTATAAGAGCTCGAAAAGGTCGAGCCGAGGAGTCCCACATCGGCTATTAAAAAGTTGATCATGGGTTTATAAGCACGGTCGCAAAGGGTTCACGCACCGACCTTGTGTCGAATTTGGTTGAGCGTTGTTGCTGGCGCCACCACGAGGAGGAAGAAACGCTAGAGGAAACTCACACACCGTTGAAGAAGGGACATGTTGCTCGTACGTGTTGTCACCGGAGAAGGACATGAACACGCAACGGTGGGACTGTCGGCGGCTACTTTACGGTCGTGTTTCTAATTCTTTTTTAGTAAAACAAGAAACATAAATACTCATCAAAACAACCTTAATAAACAAATTTGTAATCTAATTGGATATTGTCCGTTACTTATAGCTGTCAGTTTCATAATTCTAAAACATGTTCGGGTCCACTTCATGCTCTTATAGGTAGTGTTTAGTTTTTCTCTTATGAAATCAAAAGTTTATAGCAAAAAATAATATAAAGTTTTAGGTATAAATCAAATCAAATTAGACATTTTATTAAGTGTATATCGTACATCAAATATTCGGGTCCACTTCATAATCCAACGACATCGACAAGCCAAAAAAATAAAGAATTATTTGGTGACGTGGGCCGACCACAAAAATATCACACAATGAACATCAGCATTTGAACTCCGAGTTAGGTGATACCTAACGTTCATCTTAAAATATATGAAAGTTTGAACACCACGAGTTTGGATTCTGTGATTTTCTCCATTAAAAATAATAAAAGGGTTGGATAGTATATTATAATATTCATGTTAGGTTTGTTCGAGTCTGATTAATAATAGTTGTCATGTTATTCGGAATCATACCTTTGAGAGTTTCGAGCTATAATATTAACAGACATAACGTGCTAAGAGAACAAATATGATATATATATTCTTATAATAGTATGATATTTTCTATTTCAAATTTAGGAGAGTCTATGACTTAGACAGGCGATATTTCGGTATGAAATTAGACATACGAATGATTAACATAAGACTTAAGAACGATTTATGAGCTTACAATCTTGCTAGTTACCGAGTAATTTTTTTGTATACTCATGCTACTCTTTTTTTTTTTTTTTCTTCTAATGGAACTTGAACTTGTTGTCGAGACAAGTGCATATACGAGCTATGAGGTTACGAAAATCTAAATAGATCCGAACATGCATGATTTTAGACTCCTCATGTCTAAAACCAAGAGATCTCACGTCGGTTAGAAAGGAGAACGAAACATTCCTTAATAAGAGTGTGGAAACCTCTTCCTAACAAATGTGTTTTAAAACCGTTAGGCTGTGGGCCAAAACAGACAATATCTACTAGCGGTGGGCTATTACATTGGTATCATAGCCAGCCATTGGACAGTCAGCGAGAACGTTAGGGGGGTGGATTGAGAGATCTCAAATCAATTGAAGAGGAGAACGAGCATTTCTTATAAGAGTGTGAAAATCTCTCCTTAACAAACGCGTTTTAAAACCGTAAGGTCGAGAACGTACACCAATTCTTATAACCACTCATAGTACTCGAAATCTTAGAGTATTGGTCGAGATTACAACAAAGAACGAGCTCGTGAATTCTATTACGATTTAAGGTTGAGTAAAGTGGCATGTCCATCCCTTCCAATTAGGATCATGAATCCAGAACATTTTGCACCCGACATTCTTGATACGAATAGTTCCATCATTCCAGGAAAAATTTCATGGACAAGGGAAGGATGTTCAAGATCTGTTCCAGAGAATTGCAAATAACGACCAATATGTCTGCACGTGGCGAAAACAGTAGGCTTCATGGTCAGCATCATAGATGGGCTCGAACAACGTGCACGACTAACTTGATCGGTTCTCGTCCTTCTGAGTGGAAGCTGCAACAATGTAGTAGGAGTCGGGCGACTGCCAGACCCAGTATTTGTTGTTGTAACTGCATCTTATGTGGACGAGTTTCGGGTTGGATTCGAAAACCTCAAATTCGAGCTTTAAATATGAACTCAATGCACAAGCCATTTTATATGACAAGAACAATGAGACGTCGGGTTGGGTTCGTTTACGGTTTGATGATATTTTCAACCGAACCCAAAATATCGGATCGATAATTTACTATGAGTTGCATGGCTATGAAAAAGGGGTTCGAAAGTTAATGATAGTTCGTAGAAGAAACTTGAAAAACGAAAAGGAATGAAAAAAAAGTAGCTTTCATAAGAAGAAAAGGACACGACAATAATTATGATGTGGGTTAGACAATATCGTTCATAGGATCCTATACATGTGAGCTGAGTTAGACAACATCGTTCATAGGATCATATGCATGTGAGCTAAGTTAAGACATATGTTATCAATCACGTACCTTTCTCATTTACTCATTTGAGTATTTATAGTCCAAAAGATATATTCTATGAAACGATGTTCGGAAGAACACATAAGCTTGGATGATAAAAGCTGAAAAAGCTTAGTGATTTGCAGCTTTTCCAAACAATAACCAACCTTTCTCTTTTACTTTGGAAGACTTTTGTTCTCTCACCGTTTCTCGTTAAATCAAAAATAAAATTACGATAGCTTATGTTCAAAGGGAATAATATCTCATACCATTACAAAGAGTCGTGGTTGTTTGAGGTCCCTAGAGAAAGAGTCGAACCTCGATAAAGGGGAGACTCTATAGGTATAGTTTGTTCGAGAAAAGAATTATTGGGACGTAAAATCATTATAAGACCACGAGGGAAAAAATCAATCAGAACTAGGTACCATCCTCAAATGATACCTTAATAATACTCAAATGAACGTTTATTCGAAATATCTGGATTAGGAAATTAACTCATGGATCGATTTTCAGTGAACGTATCTGAGCGAGCAATGAAGACCAGTGACATCTCGAGACTCGAGATAGTATCACAAAGCATCAAAGGGATATATATGGGCGAACGGAACTTAATTTCTATATATATTTTTTCGATAAATTTTAAGAATCATAAGATACATAATTATTTTAATAAATATAAATATAATTTAATATGATTAATTTTTTGGTTTTTTTTTTTTTTAATGGTTCAATAAGAAGCGACAAGGACAGGAACAGCTCACGAACAAGGAAGTTTCTTCATCTATAACCGATCCACCTCGACATTTCTGTCTGTCGTGTCGACCCATCCGAAATTGGGTCTGAAAAAGGAAGGGAAAAGAAAAAACCCCTTCGATTTTTAACTAATTTCTCGTTTTCTTATTAATAAATTTCCCTTCTCTCAATTTCTCCGATCTCAAAACCGCCCATTTGAGCCCTCCGATCAACAATTTTCAATCATTTTTCCGATCATTCTTCAGATTCCGTCAAGCCGGCGATATTAATGGCGGAATCATCTGACCCATCAAAACCCATCAATGGATTCTGATGTTCTTCCGATTGTCGGAGCGGAATCATTAATCATTCCAAGTCGGAGAGGCTTATTATTTTCCGAAAATGGAGTTGGATGGCCTCGAACGCGCGCCGCCGTCCATGGACGTGATGAACGAGGAGGACAAGACCCTTCAATGTCACTGTCAGTTTCCGTCGATTTCCAAGCCTCGGATCAGCAATAACGACAATCCGACCACTACAAGTGTCCACGAGCTGCTGGAATGTCCTGTCTGCACTAATTCTATGTATCCTCCAATTCATCAGGTTCCTTCAAGTTCGTTGCTGTTTTTGTTTCAATTCGTTTGGTGTTTGTGGTTTCTGATCTGTTTGATTATGCTGAAGCTGTGGGTTTGTTGTTTCAGAAATGTTCTGTTTAATGAGGCCTTTGGTTCATGAAATGAGTATCAATTGTTTGGTTAAACCCTTGCTGTTGCATATACTCATTTGCAAAATGAATAGCTTTTTTTGTTGTTTAGAGACAATTGTTGCTGTGCTTTAGCTTGTTATGTATCCTCGTCAGCCTCACGGTTTTAAAATCCGTCTACTAGAGAGAGATTTCCACACCCTCCATTGGGGAAGTGGGGTTCCTCTGTGTGACCTTGTGTAACAAGCCTAGCAGATATTGTTCACTTTGGCTTGTTATGTATCGTCGTTAGTCTCACGGTTGTAAAATCCATCAACTAGAGAGAGATTTCCACACCCTCCATTGGGGAAGGGGGGCTCCTCTTTGTGACCTCGTGTAACAAGCCTAGCAGATATTGTTCGCTTTGACTTGTTATGTATCGTCGTCAGTCTCACGGTTTTAAAATTTGTCTACTTGGGAGAGATTTACACACCCTTGTGAAGATACGTAACGGGTCAAAATGGACCATATCAACTAGCGGTAGGCTTGGGCGGTTACAAATGGTATCAAAGTCAGACACCAAGCTGTTTGTTAGTGAGGATAATGAACCGTCAAGAGGAATGGATTGTGAGATCCCACGATGGTTAGAGAGGGGAACGAAACATTCCTTAAAGGGTGTGGAAACCTCTCCCTGGGCAAACACGTTTTAAGGTCGTGAGGTTGATAGCGATACGTAACGAGTCAAAGCAAACAAGATTTGTGAGCAGTGAACTTGGACTATAAGAGGATGTTTTTTATAACCAGGATTTTATTATTGAGAACTCGGATTCTACCTTGAGATCTGTGGCTTCATCAAATGAGAAGATATTGCTGAATGTTGTGAACTTATTGTTTTGTTTGTGCAGTGTCCCAATGGACATACCCTCTGTTCTTCGTGTAAAACGAAGGTAGACAACCGTTGCCCGACGTGCAGACAAGAGCTCGGTGATATTAGATGTCTAGCATTAGAAAAAATAGCCGAATCGCTTAAACTGGCTTGTAAATTCTGCACGTTCGGGTGCTCGGAGATATTGCCGTACTATAGTAAACTAAAACATGAATCTGCCTGTTACTTCAGACCATATACCTGCCCTTATGCTGGATCAGACTGCCCAATTGATGGGGAGATTCCTTTCCTTGTTTCTCATCTTCGAGATGATCACAAAGTCGATATGCATTCTGGATGCACGTTTAATCATCGTTACGTAAAGGCTAATCCATGCGAAGTTGAAAACGCTATATGGATGTTAACTGTGAGTATCTGTTGAACGATTTCACGAGACGATATCCAAGATCACGTCTTACTTCTTACGCGAGCTTCTGTTGATGGCTCTTATTTCACCTTTGTGCAGGTCTTCCACTGTTTTGACCAGTATTTCTGTCTTCATTTTGAAGCCTTTCAGCTTGGTATGGCACCAGTTTACATGGTGTTTCTCCGATTCATGGGCGACGAAACAGACGCCCGAAACTACAGTTACAGCCTCGAGGCCGGTGGGAATGGGAGGAAGCTAACGTGGGAAGGCAACCCTCGAAGCATTCGGGACAACCACAAGAAAGTCCGAGACAGCCACGATGGCCTCATTATACATCGAAACATGGCACTGTTCTTCTCGGGCGGGGAAAGGAAAGAGCTGAAGTTGCGGATCATGGGACGGATTTGGAAAGAACAAAATAAGCAGTGATATTGTTGTTGAATCAGCTCATAAGTCTTTGCCAATCCTAATAAACAGTGTACACAAAGGTCTTGAAACCATCTTCGACTCCAACTTCTTGTAATTGGGAATAGCTTACAACATTAAACATTGAAGCTTGTTTTGAAAACTGTGTTCTTAGTTGTTCTTTTTCCAATAAGAAAAAAAGAGCAGAAAAGACAAACAGGATGAACCTTCTAAACATCATAGGATCATTGTTTTTGGAGCATTAATTATAACAAGAAAAGAAAACCTTAAAAACATCGAATGATACTAAACTCTTGAAGTATAGCTAAAATCTGCTATACCAACTTGGACATCTCACCTAGGACGGGGAAGGGAACATCTCGGCTATAATTCTCGTTCCTCTTTAGCTAAGAAGAAAAATCTCTGTTCGCTCTCTCTTCTATTCCCTATTTTTCGTTTAAAATGAATTTTCACGGACCTCTATTCTTTGTCCCTCTATTCAACTATAAAGAGAAATTCCCTATTTTTCGTTTAAAATGAATTTTCACGGACCTCTATTCTTTGTCCCTCTATTCAACTATAAAGAGAAATCTCTTCTAACTCACTCTCTTTCATTCCTTGTTTTCTAGTTCGAGTCCACACGAACCTCTATTCCCAATTTGTGATGTCCCACATTGGTTGGAGAGGAAAACAAACCACAAGGGTATAGAATGAACTTCTATTCCCAATTTGTGAGGTCCCACATTGGTTGCCACTATTTATAATAAGAGTGTGAAAACCTTCCCCTACCCCAGCAGAAGCGTTTTAAAGCCTTGAGGGGAAGCCCGCCGAGAGCCCAAAGAGGACAATATCTGCTAGCAGTGAATCTGGGTCGTTACACAATCCCCCTATTCCATTCTCCCATTAAGAATGAATTCCCTTACACAATCCCCCTATTCCATTCTCCCATTAAGAATGAATTCCCTTACACAATCCCCCTATTCCATTCTCCCATTAAGAATGAATTCCCACATACGCCTATCCCCACATGCCCCTATCTAGCTAAAGAATAGAAATCTCTTCTAGCTCTCTCTTCCCTTCCCTATTGACGTAGATAGAAGCCTTGCAACAGGTTCACAAGGTTGTCGACATACACCATTTCAATCATTCAAATGGTGAAACAGAGTTGTTAATAATTCATATGATGAAACAAGCAATACAGCACGAAGAGACATTGAAGGGAATATTAAAAAAAAAAAAAAAAAAAATGATAAGATATTTATTGAACTCCCAAGGGAAAAGAGCTTAGGAAGGCATACAAAGCAGAAAATATAATGACGGCCACATTCCAAACAATCGCCATTGACAAAGCCGCAGACAATCCTTCTAAGCAGCCAAAACAAAGAAGAGGAAACAGAACAGAAAACAGTCCTGTCGGTCGTTGGTACATAGTAATAATATTTCATTAACATCATATGTGCATTATCCACATATTGTAAAATTAATTACACCTATTATTAGTTGTTACTAAAATGGTCCTTTTTTTTATAACCTTCCCCGTCAGGACAATGAAGCAGCAATCAGATCCAGGCGGTGATCTATTATTTCATATACAGTTTCAAGGAATGCTGCTTCACTTGTACCAGGAAGCAAAGAATCCATTGCTTCTTCCACGCACTCCTCGATCACGGATTTCTTTGTCAAGTTTTCTCGACACATTATGTTACCGATCTCGAATGGCGTGAGCCCTCTCTTTGCCCCTTTCTTCAAAAGCATGGTCGAGATGCGAAGCGTACGAGCACATTCAAGAGGCAGCTCCCATCCATGGAACTTCAGAAGGCCAATATCTTCCTCTGCGTCCAGTGATTGTATGTAGTCTAATGTCTCTGCATCATATGGTTGCTGGGCTTGTGGCCAATACAGCCACTCAAATGTACAATCTTCAAACTGCAACACCACAACACAAACAAACAGTTCAATTCATATGCAATGCACAGTTTACGAGCTACGAGTCGAGAAACCTTACACTTGTTGGCAAGCAGTATCCATGGTCGATCGGAATAAGCACAGTTCGACCCCCTTCTCTTTCTTTTCCCAATAGAATGTTTCCAGCATGTCTATCTGCATTTGCCAATCTGATATCTAAAACAGAGATTTTATGCACCTCTTTAGTAGGGAATGCCCCAGCACCAAAATCCTCACAACTACCATTATTTTCCATGAACATCTGCAGGGAACCGATTTTAATCGATTTCTCACTACGATGGCTCTGGCTGAACCCGTCGTGAAAGCACTTGACGAATACTGTAGGAGGAACACCAGCAAAGCCATTATCGTTGCCGAACATTGAACGGTGTCCACTTACTGGATGATCTAAAATGTAAGCTGCAACTTCTCTGAATGCTCCTTCTCCAACTCGGGTTCCTTTCTTTAGCCCTTCGCCATCTAACGACAATGGAAGCCCTCGCGGATTGTTCACAGCCATTGGCTCCTCATCAATTGGCTTAAAAACTGACACATACTTCTTTCCTGATGAGTCTAACATTAGATACGCTCCGCCAGTTCCCTCCAAGGACCTAACTGGAAAATGCCCATGGTCTAAACCATCTATAGTCGAGTTCAGCATATCCCAGATCGGTATTGGTATTTCGATCTTCGGGTTAACGACAATGGGCTCCATGAAGCTACCTCCATTAGGAGAAGGCCTTCTTGGTGCAATTTTTTTGTCATATTCATAGTTTGTCGTATAAACTTTCGTATCCTCATTGTATTTCTTCTTCTGATCACTTCCCCTGGAAAACTCAGATTTACATTGTTCTTTGAAATTCGATGCCACAATAGAGAGCTCAAAGTTCTTATCAACAGGTCGGCCACGAACTTTCGCAGACTTCCGAACAAACAAATGTATGACTGCATCCTTCCTATTACAAATATCAGCTACAAGGCTATGATCATCTAGAGCTCTTCCACCACACACTACTTCATGCTCATCAGTGTCCACAAATTCCTTTACCTTCTTACCGATTTTCTCTTTTACATAAGAGATATCTCTATCGCGCTCGACATGGAAGGTAAACTCCTTCCCACAATAAGTCTTCACATTAATGACCTGAAGATCAGAGAGCCTCAGCACCAAATGCAACACATTACCATCAGTAACACCATAATCCCGAACTAACGAACGATTTCGAGACAATTCTCGACCTCCACAAACTAACTTTTGTTTCTTCACCACAAATCCTTTGCAGGATTGGATCCTTAACTTCACAGATTCAATTGATTCCGATGCAAAGATGGGCATAGGACTCATAGAGCCCGAAACAGAAACGTATATCCAAATGGATTCATCAGATTCCAAAACCGATGGAGCAATTAAGCGATTAGGGGAAAATAAGTGGTCATTCTGAACAGGACAAAGAGCAATAACACCCATAGACGACATTTTCAACGAGGACGAAAATGAAACAGCCAAATTAGTGGTTCGGTATTCAAAGAACAAAGGATCCAAGAAATTACATTAAAAGAATTCACAGTTCAAGATTCAGCGACCATCACCAGCACAGTAAGATGATGAAATGAAAAAATCGACCACTCAAAAGAAAAAGAAAACAAGCACTCAAAAGAAAAATCGACGACTAGCGATCCATTCCCGCCTAAAATGGATCAAGAAATACAAAATTACCAATCCACTACACAGAATCCAAGGGAAATGATGAAACTCCGCACGAACCCTGAGAGAGGCTTCGGGGAACTGTAGCCTTGACGACAACAAATCAGGGCGATTGATCCGAGGAGCAGAAGAAGAAATCTATGGGAGATTTAAGGTGGAAAAAAAAGGGGATTGGATTCTAACCGAGCAGGAAGAACCAAAGGGGAAATGGAGAAATCGGGATGTTTAAATTTCAGAATCCAAATATAGAAAATTGGCAACGCGGAAGAAACTGATGCAGAAAAATTAGGGAACAGATGAGACTTAGTGGAACACCAGGACTGAAGGCGATCGAAGATGAAGCCGCGGGTACACATCGGAGATTTATACGCGCCGCGTCGGAATATTGACTTTTTGACTTTTTCAGTTTTTTTTTTTCTTTTTTCTCTTTAATTCTCTCCATAATTAATATATATAATTTATTCTAAAACTTCATTAGTTTTTTTTATTTGCTTGTAAGGTAACTAAAAAAAAACCAAGTCATTCTCTTTTTTAAAAAATTAATTATTGTGTTATTTACAATATTTCGATATTAATATATTTTCTGCCCGTCAAGCGAACATTATTAACATGAAACATCATTTAATATCATCGTATTTAATTTTAAAATATAAAATGTCTAATTAATTATCGAATTTGATAATTACCCTTCAAAATTTTTATAATTCGAGAATATTATAATATTTAATTTTTAAAATATAAAATGCCTAATTAATTATTGAATTTTTATAATTTTATTAAATTTATTTATTGGATAATTATTAAATGAAGGTTAAAACCCAAAATGGAAGGTATATTTATTAATGAATAAAAAATAAAATAAATTTTAATTGTTTAAAATGGATTTGATAATTTAATTATTTATTTATATAATATTATAGTAATATTTTTAACCAAGTATTCAAATATTCCCGCTTATATCCGTTGAGGGAGCAACAGTTCATTCTGTAGCGCTTTTCGAGCGACAGTTCATTCCTTCGCTCTCTGAGATCGTTTACTCTCCACAATGTCTCTGAAATCCCTAAAATGTCATTAAAGGTAAATCTGATCCTTCACTCTCTTGATTTCTTCATTCAATTGATTCTGCTAGCCCTAAAATGTCTTTCGAACTACCAGGATCTGTTTGATATTCCTTCGCTGTATCAGGAACGAGATCGATTTATTCTCTGATGAAGATAGCGATGGAGTCGCTGATATTCCGGCTATTTTTGCTCAGATTTTAACCAACTATGGGCGCCGTTGCGTTCCGATTTACTCCAGTTGCCAGGTTAGTGTGAGGCACTTTCTTCTCTCTGAAATTTAACATTGAATCCTCTTTTAGTTATTGCTGTATACTTTTATCGGTGGAATGTGGCGTGATTAAGTGCTGATCTCCCTTATTTTCTCATTGTCTTGCTCAGTCTGTTGAAATTTGAACGATTTACTCTTCTATGTTTATTAAATTAGATTGAGATACTAGAATTTAGATAAATTAATCATTGGTGTGTAAGGAGGCTGGGCAGTCCCACGTCGATTGGAGGAAGGAAAGAGTGCCAGCAAGGACGCTGGCCACGGAGGGGGGTGGATTGTGATGTCCCTAGCGGTAGATCTGGGACGATACAAATGGTATCAGAGCCAGGTTTCGGATGATGTACCAGCCTTCTCGCTGTTCCCCGAAGAGGGGTAAACTCGAGACGGTGTGCCAGTAAGGACGCTGGCCTCCAAGGGGTGGATTTGGGGGCGGTCCCACATCGATTGGAGGAAGGAAAGAGTGTCATCGAGGACGTTGGGCCTCGAAGGGGGTGGATTGTGATGTCCCACGTTGGTTGGGAAGGAGAACGAACCACCATTTATAAGGGTGTGGAAACCTTCTCCTAGACGCGTTTTAAAGACTCGAGGGGAAGCCTGAAATGGAAGGAAAAGCCTAAAGAGGACAATATCTGAGTGGATCTGGGACGTTACAAAAGTTATCAAAAGTTTATATTTGTGTCTATATTTGATCATTAAATTTTAAAAAAATCGTCTATTCAAATCCTATTAATTACAAAATTGCAAGTCAATTGAAAATTTAGTTTGATATATAATAGTGTTAGGATAACAAATCTTGACATATTGATCACCCAAATATTTTATATGAATGGAGGTTATTGATGAGAAGTAACAGTGGAAGAAAATGTGATTGCACTAAGCTGCAAAACTATACAACTCGATCGGATAGTTGAAACACTTCAAGCCAGCCTTGCATCATAAGCAAAATTATAGATAGTGGGGATGAGTTGGAGAATGTTGAGACTCACTGGGAACAACTTTCTGGGTTAGAACAAGAAATGAGCCTAACTTGAAAGAGGAAATTCAAGTGATATTGTCTGAGGCAGAAAAGCCTAACCTTGTCCATCCAGGAAATTCTCTTATAGTGATCTTTCTTTTCCTCACACTCTCGAGTCTAGTATGCATTCTTGTGATTTTTCTTCATGTATTTTATCGAACTAAAACACCAAAACTATTTCTATTTGAGGTTCCCATTGGAAACAAATGATTTGTTCTTCATTTATTTCAAGTAAGTGCCCATATCAGCAATGCAGCACTTCCTCTGTTGTTGTCAAATCTGCCAACAGTAAGGTATGGTTGTTAGCCTTCTTTATTGGGGGCCCCTTGTTTGGGAGCTTGGATCGAGTCATGGCTATTCACATTTATGCCATTTGGTTCCCTTTTTGAAAAAGATCAGTCCATTCGTCCATCAGGTTAGAAACAACCAACCTCAACTTCTATATTAGTATGATATTGTCCACTTTGAGCATAAATTTTCATGGTTTTGCTTTCGATTTCTTCAAAAGATCTCATACCAATGAAAATAGTGTCTTTCACCTATAGTATCAACGTGGATTGTTAACAAAAACTGATAGATTGTTTACTAACATTCAATGTGTTCGAAGGAAAAAGTTTATTTTTGTGTTTAATACTATAGTTTCTGATTGGAATCAACCTTTTAAAATATTATGTGATGCTAGTGATTATGCCGTAGGAGCGGTCTTGGGTCAACTTCGTTATAAACTCTTTTAAGATCATTTATTATGCAAACTTACACCATCACACAAAGAAGAAAACACTTGTGGTTGTCTTTGCATTTGATAAATATAAGCCTTACATGCTAGGGACCAAAGTGATTGTTCATACTGATCATGCAACTAATCGTTGTTTATTCGATAAGAAGGATGTTAAACCTAATGGGTCGTTTTTTTGAGAAATTGAAAGGCAGGTATTAGGTAGAGCCTAGTGTACCTTGGTTTGTTGAGTATGCCAATTTTGTCATAAAGGGAGAGAACTCTCCCCAAAAGAAGAAATTTATGCATGAGTTGGTTTAGTAGTGCGAGATCTCTCATCGGTTGGAGAACAAAACGAAACATTATAAGGACGTGGAATCCTCTCCCTAATATAGATCTAATGGGAAACCCCATAAGAAAAAGGTCCAAATAGGACAGGATTTGGTTAGGTACCAGTTTTGCTGTGTAACTCTGAAAAACACGTTTTAAAATTAAGAAGTTGATGGGATACATAATGAGCCAAAACAGACAATATTTGTTAACGGTAGACTTAGGTTGTTATAAGTGTAATTACACAAGTATTCCTTAAGGGTAAACCCTAAACCCTAATGTTCGTAACCTTAATTTTGATCGGACATTTTTTCAAGTCAAGTAACTATATTTAAAATAAAACAAAACAGATGTGAGCATTGAAAAAATTAAAATGAAAAAGAAAAGAGAACAAAAAGGCTATCTAAATCCATTCCTATAATGTTGTCTCAATCCCACACACAAAGATAGAACTTATGAATGTACATTTGTACCCATTTCCCATTCCCTAGATTTTTGGTAATTCCAATGCTTTGCTATTTTTTGCTTTAAAAAAAAAAAAAAAAACCCCAAATAATCAAGTTTGGTGAAAGTGGGACCCACTAACATGTGCATATGCCTTTCTCAACATAACCCACTTAAAAAGATAATAATAATAATAAAGAAAAGAATCTGTTTTTCTCTCTTTTTTCTTTTCTTTTTTATGTTTTCCTAAACTTTAATATTTCTTTTTCTCTCTCTTTAATATTCTAATATTTTATTTTAACCTTTCCATTTTAGCAGTAAAAAAAAAAAAAATCTTTAATCTAAACGGTGCATATTCGCCCAACTATGTTACATAGTTTCTTATCACTATCTTCACCAACCAACTAAGTTAGTGATTTTTATCGTCACCATCGGATATCAAAACGTTTCCACTTATTCTCATATGTTACCCGTGCTTTTAAGGTCATTCCATTAAATCTTTAAGAAGGTTAAATTCAATGGTTGGTATGATGATATGATTCGCTTCTACAGTTATCTTCTCAATCGTTACAAATACTAAGCTATTTTTGTAATCTCTCATACCCAGAATTCATATTAGGGCTTAGCATCTGATAGCCTTGGTATTTTCGAACATCTCCAACAATATAGTTATGTTACTTGTTCTCTCACTTCTAAAAGTCAAGGTTATCTCTGCCGACCAATACATTCATTCTTTTTCAACATGTTTTGTTCTCACTTACGTGCATTTTAAGAAAATTTCCAAGAGAACACCAACACATAGAATTGTTCCAAGCAAAACACACTTAATTTTGTAGTTCTTATGATTGAGTAGCATAAAGCAAGGTACATTTTGTTGGTATAGATAATACCTTTCAATTCTTTTAAGTCTTTCTTAGTCATTCTATCTTCATAGATCACTCTAATTTGAATGTGATTTGGTTCATTCACGTACCTGTCATTCACTCGGATGACCTGTCATTCACTCGGATGACAACTGTGTGAGTAAAATTTCCCACCAAGTCAACTGGCAAATAAAGAAAAAAAAGGGTTTCGCTGTCTTTTCCCCAATTAACCTTCGATTATGAAGGGATTAGAAACTAGTTTTCAATTCTCATCTCTCCCGTAGGATTTGAACGTTGCAGAATGGAAAATCCTTTACGATTCGCATCTTCCTATTTAGCAAAGAAAGTCAGAGCGGAAAGAAAAAAAAGATATATAATAATAAAAAATGATTAAAATTATAATTATGAGAACATGTTATTTAGGGACGTAAAAGAAGAAGAATAAAAAGAGGGGAGATTTGTGATGACAGCGAAGTGAGAAAGGGATTCCCTTCATTCATGCAATTTGTCCGCAATTATCTGAGACATCAGACACATCTCATCTCTTGTCTTCTCTTCATGTGCAGTCTTACGTAGGACCATGTTTTTTAATTACCAAATGTCCTTTTTTTTTTTTTCATTCATTTTTTGGTTGGTCATCTTCAAAACTATATAATTTTATCATACAAAATTATATATTTTTTCACCCACGTACTTATTTTGTTGAATTAGGTTTAATTTCACCAAATTAATTCATATTTTTTTTAATAATCATGAAATTAATATCACGTTTTAAATTATTTATCACACAATTAATTAATCATCCAAACACCCATCATTTTTTTCAACGTGTCTGGTGGCTGTTTAGTAACGTTTTTGTTTTTTCAGCTTTTTGCTTCGTATTTTTATATTTTTAAGACATCTACTAGACTAAAAAATTGTTGGTCAATTTCGTGAGCCTTCAAACCCATTTTATAAATTTCCTTTTCGGCATCCACAAACTATAAGAAGAGAGAAAGGGGTCGGCTATCAAAAGGAAGTCGTTTCGGTGGTATGCCAAAAGGTTCGTATGGACAATGGTACAACGGGACAAATTTTAATTTTTAAAATTATAGAAACTAAAAATATTGTTTTTTAATTTAATTTTTTATTATTCTAAGCTTGTAAGCTACCTCACTTCACCACCAATATCCAACCTCTTGACAAAAGGTACCCATCTGTCAATATTGAAAATTTTAAAAATAAATAAATAATAAAAGGAAAAAGGAAAAAAAGCAAAGAAAAAGCTGAGAAAAGAGAGTTTGTATCCATTTTTGTTTTTTGGCTGATAGTGGAAAAAATTAGGCGTGGTGTAATTTGAAGGCCCTTTTTAGTAATTTCCCCTTCCCTCTACTCATCATAGATACTTTAGTTGAGAGAGATATTTTTCCACTTTTATTTCTTCATAATTATTTCAAACAATTATACCTTAATAATTTCGTATACGACTTTTAAACCGATATTTTTATTGACATTCCTCTAAAATTGAGATCTCAATACTGACATTTTATGTAATAGTTTAAGTCTGTCCGCTTGAATCCATTACGTATCGTCGTCAGTCTCACGATTTTAAATCACATCTGCTAGAAACAGGTTTCCACATCGTTACTTATGTGGGATCTCGCATTTTAAACCCGAAATTTATTAGAAATGTATAACTTTTTGTATGATCTTGAATATGTTAACTTAAACATAGCTCAATTGGTCGAGAAATTATTTTAGGTCTTGTTATGATATTAAAAATTGTTTCCCTGTTAGACCAAGAGTTGGTGCTAACAGTGAACGCTTTTTTTTTTAGGGTAACGTATATATATAGGATAGGGTTGACATAATAAATAATATTATTTATTATTGTGAGCAATAAATAAATTTAATAATAAAAATAAATAGTTGCCCAAAGTTTTAATTACAATAAATGCATGCACGAATGGGGGAAACATGATAACTACTACAATCCCTAGTACGTATCATTTATTGTCGATACTTACTCTCACTTAGTTTCGTATTCAAATTTAATTATTTAGAGATATTTATCTAATTCGTAAAATTCATCTTTAAATGAAGGGAAAAATAGAAAAGAGAACGGAGAGAGATTGCACGAACCCACGTCCTAACTAAGTGAAAAAAGATGTTCAATGGAGCAATGGTGGTGCCGTCGAGGATTGAGGATTATTGGAAGTGGGTCCCACATAAGTTAATTTAGTGAAAGATCATGGGGTTATAAGTGAGGAATGCTATCTCATTTGGAATAAAGTCATGAGAGATTATGCTCAAAGTGGACAATATCATACTATTGTGGAGAGCCGTGATTCCTAACATGGTATCAAAGCCATGTCGATACTCAAAGGTGTAGTCAAAAGTGACTAAAGTGTCGAACAAAGGATGTACTTTGTTCGAGGGCTCCAGAGAAAGGAGTCGAGCCTCGATTAAGGGGAGGCTGTTCGCCATGAGAGCTTTTATGCTCAAAGTGGACAATATCATAACATTGTAGAGAGTCGTGATTTTGGACAGATGCTGGAGGTTGTCTTGAATTCCCATCGACGTTTTTTCGAGACTTTTGGGTCATAGCCTAGAAGCTTCGGTTTTAGAGGCGGGTGGACAAATTCATCATCTGCAATGAACTTTACTTGTCAAAGAGACAAAACCCAGTTCGTAAAATAAGTTATATATATATATGTAATTAAAAAAATAAAAATAAAATATAAGAAAATAGGTTTTTGAAAATTAAATATAAAAAATAAAAATAAAAAGGGAAGATAATGAAACCACACTCATAAAAGTAGCGCACAAACCGCTTAATCTGCAAATCGCTTTATTTTTTCTCTATAAAATTTAACCTCTCCTCTCTCCAATTTCCATTCCACACCCAAATCTCCTTCTCTCTATAATG
Organism: Cucurbita moschata; assembly: GCF_002738365.1. NCBI lineage: Eukaryota > Viridiplantae > Streptophyta > Magnoliopsida > Cucurbitales > Cucurbitaceae > Cucurbita > Cucurbita moschata. Next base: position 616,311 of record NW_019268540.1, read on the forward strand.
GAGTCTCCTCCAAGATATCTCCTCTTCTTCTTCTTCTTCTTCTTCGCCGCCGTCGCCTCCGCCGCGTCGGAGTTCCAAACCCTTACTCTCCGCCGTCTTCCAATTCCCTCTCCCCTTCCCTTTCCACAACCCCAATTCGACACCCAAGAAACGCTCGAATCCACCGCCGCCCTCACGGTTGAGCTCCACCATTTGGATTCACTCTCTCCCAACAAAACCCCCTCCGATCTCTTCAACCTCCGGCTCCACCGCGACGCCCTCCGTGTTGACTCGTTGACCTCCCTGACTGCTGCCCGGAGCCGGACTCCTCTCCGGCGAGCCGGGTTCAGTAGCTCTGTTATCTCCGGCCTTGCTCAAGGTAGCGGTGAGTACTTCACCCGCCTTGGCGTCGGAACGCCTTCTAGATATATCTATATGGTTCTTGACACCGGAAGCGACGTCGTTTGGCTTCAATGCTCCCCTTGCCGGAAATGCTACTCCCAATCTGATCCCATTTTTAACCCCTTCAAATCCAAATCCTTCGCCGGAATCCCCTGTTCCTCTCCTCTCTGCCGCCGCCTTGACTCCTCCGGCTGCAACACTCGCCGCCACACCTGCCTCTACCAAGTCTCCTACGGCGATGGGTCCTTCACCACCGGCGATTTCGCCACCGAAACGCTCACGTTTCGTGGGAATAAAATCGCCAAAGTCGCCCTCGGCTGCGGCCACGACAATGAAGGCCTCTTCGTCGGTGCCGCTGGATTATTGGGTCTTGGCCGTGGTCGGTTTTCTTTCCCTTCTCAAACCGGACTCCGGTTCAACCATAAATTTTCTTATTGTTTGGTGGACCGGTCCGCTTCCTCCAAACCCTCCTCTATGGTTTTCGGTGATGCGGCAATTTCCCGGCTCGCCCGGTTCACTCCTCTGATTTTGAACCCGAAATTGGAAACGTTTTATTATGTCGAACTTATCGGAATCAGCGTCGGCGGAGTCCGAGTCCGCGGCATCTCCGCCTCCCTCTTCAAGCTCGATTCGGCCGGCAACGGCGGCGTCATAATCGATTCGGGTACATCGGTAACCCGGCTGACCCGACCGGCGTACACTGCTCTTCGCGACGCGTTCCGGGCTGGCGCGTCCCATTTAAAAAGAGGTCCCGAGTTTTCGCTGTTCGATACGTGTTACGACTTGTCGGGACAGTCGGCGGTGAAGGTCCCGACAGTGGTGCTGCATTTCCGGGGAGCTGACATGGCATTGCCGGCGACAAATTATTTGATACCGGTAGACGACAGTGGAAGCTTTTGCTTTGCGTTTGCGGGTACCATGTCCGGATTGTCGATAATTGGGAATATTCAACAGCAAGGGTTTCGGGTCGTGTACGATTTGGCGGGTTCTCGGATCGGGTTCGCTCCACGTGGGTGCACGTGATGTCTGACCCTGAGATGGGATTTGTGTTCCTTAGGGACAAAACAGGAATAACAAAAAAAAAAAAGGGGGAAAATTAAAAGAAAAATAGGAATTTTCTTCATGACATTTGGGATTTATGGTTTTTTTTTTTTTTTTTTGGTGTAATGTATTTAATATCTATTTAAGTAACTAAGCCTCTAACTTGGAGGTTATTTGTTTTTTTTTTTTTCAATTTAAAGATTTGGACACATTTGCCCCCGTTTACTGTTTTTTTCCAAAGTGGAGCACTTTTAATCAATTCCAAATTATCTAATTTTATCTATAATATGTCAAAATCTCTAAAATTCATATCCATTTTGGTCCTTTGCCCATGTTTTGTACTTTGTTGTTTATGTAACATCCATGAATTAAAAAAGAAAAAAAGAAAATTTGAAAACCTTTGTTGTCGACGTACTCTCCTCTCCGTTTCGGTTAGATGTAGCAGAGTGACTATCCTGAATCTCCTCTTCCCCTCCCCCTTTTTTTTCTTTCTCGTCGAGAATCGATATATTTTTGGGTATTGTGTATTATGATTGATCTGTAGTTCAAGGGCACTCTTCCTAATCCGAGTTTGAGATGGAATAAGACCCAGACGTAGTGTCCCGTCGGTCGAGAAGAGATTTTTTCTATTGATTTTTGACTCCCTTCTGGCCTGACCTTTAAATAATGTGTTCTTCTCTTTCTCCACAAGGGAAAACTCTTTCCAGATGGAGTAGTGCATCTTTGCCTTAAAAGCCCGCCCTACAGATAGGAGTTCCTATCTTGACTGCCTATCCAACCTTCGGACTCTTATTCGTGGTGGAGTGGTTCGAGTAGGATGGATTCAATCCCATCCCAGCAATCAAACTTCTTCCTAACCCGGCTCACCTGCCTTTGAAGCTGGAATGCCTTTCTCGAAATAGAATAGAGGGGTACCCCGAGGAATCAACAGACAAGTTTGAAGTGGGATGTGGAATGTGATTGGTGATGGATGGTGGTTATGAAATCCGTTCTGTATCAAATGATGAACCCATGCGAAAACTCTCTTTCATTGTCGCCCAATAGGTAGGCTATTAGATTGAGTCGAAGGCCTACCAAGGCATAAACGTTTCGATTCGAGCAAGAGCCCAAACAGGGGAGGCGTAGCCATCACACCATTGTTGTCGAATGCAACTAGGACAATTTTGATGCTTTGGGTTGGTATTCTCTCTATCCTATCATCGTTGTCGTTGTGCTGATTGCCAATTGTTGGGCGTCGACGAGAACAACAAAGAGGGTTTATGCCATGGTAGTGAATTAGATTGTAAAACATTATCAAAAAGACCTTTAATTACCATGACAAAAAAAAAAAAAAAAAAAATGTAAACTTTGACTTTAATTTCTTGAAGTATAAAAAAAAGACAACTACAAATTTAATCATTATTGAAAAGGAAAATTGGTCTTAAAAATGTTATCAAGAAAGCTAATTAACATGCAAGATAAATGTTTAATTATGATAAATAAAAACATATTGATTTATCATTATTAAAATTAAGGGTAATCAATAAGCTATTTTTACGGTCAAAGAAAAAAGGGTACAAATTTAAAACAAATGCTACTTATAATTACTTTTATGAATACATGGATATACATCTTTGAAGACTTTAGAATATCCATTCAAATTTCTCAATAACTTTTTTATGTAATATAATACAAAAATCCATGTCGCAATGCTTATTAAAATGTAGGATCTTTGGTAATAATGACAAATCTAATTTAATCAATGATAAATTTATCACATAATAAAATATTTAGTAAAAATAGCTCAAATTAGTAGACATACTTTCTGTTACTGATATCATGACTTCATAGTTCAATATATATATATATATATATATATAAGGCAAGATAGACCCTTATGGGCCTCCAATATTACAGTGCAGTAGCAAAAAGAGAATCCAATTGACACTCCAATGTTGTGCAATTTATTTTAGGGTGGACTTCGAACCTTTTGCTCGAGTTCTATGTCTAAATCAATTGAACTATAACTAGTAAGAGAAGGCAAAGGCTATATAGTTTACGAGAGTTAATACTAAATAACGTATAATGCAACTTTTAATTGATGACAGCAATCCCAACAATCATACTCCTAAACTAAACAAAGTACTACCGAGTCTCTACTCAAATAGTCAACTAATAGTCTAGCTCATAAGTATGTCAACTTCTCTCTTCTTCTCTAGAGCACACTATCAGTTCAATAGAGCTCAACCACGAATCTCTATCAAAACTGAGAACCACAACTTTTTATTGTTATTGATACGTTAAAGACACGAATCTAATGACGGGAAAAAAACTTTTCATTTCTACCACGGGAATAAGTATAAAAATGATTGAGAAATTAAAAGAAAACAACAAAAATAAGAAATGTGAACTTCAAAATTGGATTTAAAAAAAAACATACCCACAAAACGAGACTCCACTATGTGGAAAACTATGACAATCACACAAAATTCTCTCCTGACCACAATTGCAAAGAAGCAAGTCTCTCAAAGCTTTCAAATGTGGTACAAGAGGAACTGTTGAAGGCTACTTACGAAAGAAAATTTCCCTCCTAACTTGGACATAATTCATTCCATTAAACAACAGTTAGACAACATACTTGAGGAAGAGGAAATCTATTAGAAATAGAGATTCCGTCAAAAGTAGCTAAGATGGAGAGATAAGAATACAAAATGGTTCTATGCTAAAGTCGAATTGCAACATAAGAACAATGAAATCAAGGGAATTTTTATTGGTCCAAGCGAATGACGAGGGGGCATAAGTCGTGTTGAAGATACCTTTCTTATTCTAAAGCTAATTTTGAATCGCCATATGCAATCCATATTCAAAAAGTTCCAAGACACACGAGTCCAAGAGTTATAGTGGAAATCAATGTAAAACTAACAACTTTGTACGTAAAGAAATTGAAATGGCCTTACAACAAATGTATCAACTAAACACCAGGACTAGATGACTTTCCTGAGCTTTTTTATCAAAGGTATTGGGGGAATCCTTGAAAATAAAACAGTAAGAAATTACATTATGATATCCTAAATAGAAAAAAGAGCATGGGTGGATGGAATCATACAAGATAGCCTTAATCCTAAAAAAATTGACATCTAAATATGTGTCTCATATGATTGTTTCCAAGGTTCCAGGAAAGAAGCTAGAATAAGGGTGTTGTTACTTGGGTCCGTCCCTGAAGAAGAGGATTAGGATAGTGTTGAATTTAACACCTCTTTGTGGGCTTCAGTCTTTGAACTTTTTGTAACTATTATTTGGGGTTTGAAAAGGGTAGATCAAAAAAGATTTAGAAGTAAAAAAGAAAGTGCAGTGGTAAGAGATGCATCCAAGTAAGCTTATAGAAGAAAGAAGGGGGAGGGGGCGTAGATCATGCGTAGATGTAGTCATGGGGGTTCTTGTAACATGACTGTCAAGGGTTCACCTACTAATCTTTCCTTTTTTTAACTTTAGAGTTCACCTAATAATCTCAAGGACAAACTACTTTTCAATCCAAGGTAAAACCAAACCAGATTTTCTTGAAAATGTGCATCAAATCAACTGTCTCAAACATTCAGAAGAAGTAAAACAACACATGTACCTTTAAGCTTTTACTCCTCCCTTGACCATTGTCCACTCTTCCCACCCGTTTTACTTTCAAGTCGCACATTTGTGATCTGAATATCTTTTGAAGCTGCTTTGCACATATCATAGACCGTAAGGCCAGCAATGGTCACCGCTGTCATTGCTTCCATTTCAACTCCTGTTTTACCTGTTGATGCAGCTTCTCCTTCTATATCCACACTGTAATTTTTGGGATTTAAATGAAGGTCGACTCGCACATGTGACAGGGTTATGTTATGACAAAGTGGAATTAGAGTGCTTGTGTGCTTTGCTCCACTTATTCCTGCAATTTTAGCAACACTGAGGACATCGCCCTTGGCCATTTGGTTAGCTAAGACCAAATCAAACACCTTCTTGCCAAGAATTACATTGCAACTAGCAATTGCAATTCTTTTGGTGCTTTCTTTTGGAGAAACATCGACCATTTGAGCTTCCCCAGCTCTGCCAACATGGGTCAAAGACACGGCATTTTCACATTCTTGAGGCGTTATTGCAGACTTTTCAACTGTAAATCTGTTATGTGAAGAACCTGAAATCCCACTAGGAGGAAGGTCTCCAAATACTGATTCCATTTCCTGAACAAAAATTACGAAGTTGGATAAGAAGGATACTGCTTCAGAATCAGACTACACAGCTAAAATAAGTATTTGCACATGAAAAAATAGAGATTCATAAGATCCAATTCAAAAAATTTTTGTTTTTGTCAATGATATAATAAAGTAACAAAGATAATATTTGTACAGAGTGACCATGCAACAATGGAGTAGGACATAATGCAAAACTTTGTAACAGACCACCCGTAGAAGTCTCCGCTTTACAGATCCGTTTGAGTTATTTGTTCTGAAATCAAGCTCTTCCATCATGAGTTAAAGACAAACAAAGTATATAATGGTATAATAATCAAAACTAAATTCATAGTCCTTAAACACATAATTTAGACTATGAGAGCCATTCCGACATTTAACCTTCATTGCCATGACTTACTGAGTTGTGTAAAATGTTGATCATGATGAAGAGTAAGATGAAATCCTAAGTCTGGAAACGAGCATCTTTGCCTTTCTTCTAATCACAATAGCAGCGGCCATAAAATGGCCAGACACAAAGTATCTCCGATTTCTAATAAACGATGAGAGAAATGCCTAACGAAATTTCCCCTTTTCACTTTCCCTATTTGATAGTACAGTGCATACTTGTTCATAATCTTTAACAAAGCTCGTATACACAACGATATATACTTCCAATTCTGTACAAATACTAATCGTTGAAATCCAAAATACCTTGTTAAATTCAGCGATGGTATTTGCCAAATCATGGTCGCCGTTGCTGCTATACAACCTTCTCGATGAACGAAATACGGCTCCAAGTCGGCGAAGAAGAAGCATTGGATCAGAACGAACAAGAATATGTCAAACAGCGGCCATGGAATCAAGATTTCGCAAGATTGCAAGAACAAATGAGTCTGGACCCGGGGCTTCACTGTGAAAGGCAAGACGCAGATGAAGAGGATGATTAGGTATGCCTTTTAATTTCATATAATTTCAAAATTGCCACTCATTACACGCTCTTAGTTTTCATGACTGTCATTCGGCTCGACCTTGCCTCTACTCGGGGTCAAGGTCTCTCAATGCAACGTCGCATCTCATCTTGTCATCTTGATCCCCATTGACATGATTCATATGTCTTGGCGCCATCCCGAGTCTCGGGATGTCGTTGGCCATCACAACCCATTCAATCGTGCCATCGAGAACAGGCCCCGTGTTGCTCATCTCATCGGGACTTCCCGAACATCCATCCATCCAGGTTCTATCGAGGCATTGGCCCTCCTGTAACCATGTCGTGTCATTTACGGATACCGTATCGGATAGCGGATGTATGTAGCAACCTCCAACAGGCGGGCTGGGGCGCAATACCGGCACACCCCGTGCTGCCCGGTGTCATGGTCATGCTTGTCCAAGGCGTGTTACCCATGGCCGCATGCCCATGACAAGCCAAACCCTTTATGTCTTTTCATATTTTAGTGTTTACTTTTGTATGTCTAGGAAGTATGACATTTCATAAATATCATGTCTAGGCCTGCCAGACATGGAATGCCTCATAATGTACTATAGGGAATACGACTAGTTGTCAACTTCTCCCTACCCAAGGTTATATACTGTGGTTGTTATTTCTCTCTTGCTTGCTTATATAATGTCTCTTTCAAAAATCTCTCTACCCTCGTTTTCTAAAACTTTCTTTTAAAACTGAGGCCAGAGGCTCAAGCATACGTCGCTTGGTCGTAGGCGACGCAAGAACGAATTGTCTGAGCTCACTTTTCGTTGGAAAGTGAGTGCTGCACAATCGCAAGTTCACTGCCATCAAGAGTGCAATTATGACAAGTGGTATCAGAGCTTTGTTAGCTCCGTGACATAGCAAAGACCGAAAACATGTCGATGACAAAGTCGACACCCAAATCACAAGCCGACCAGCTTACCTTAATAAAGGAGGAAATGTTGTTCCTCAAAGAAGTCCCTAACACCATCCGCTTCCTGGAAGCACGGGTGACGGAATTAAATGGAAAAGTCGTAGAAATCGACGCAATGGGCAACCGCCTGGATGGGTTGCCAATCGCAGGACTGATGTTTCGAGTGACCTCGCTCGAAGAAAGAGTTGCTCCTACGAGCAGCTCAAGACCGTCTGGTAGCCCCGATAGCTCTGTCGTGCACAAGGAGGAACGTGGCGAAGAGTTTGACGTGCTACAAAATACAATGATGAGTTTATTCAATGGATTAGCTGAAGAATTCAGAACAACGATTGATGCCATCCAAGAAAAGATGGCCGTCATGAGCACCCAAATTGAGGTGACCATGAAAGCCGTGGAGAACGTCACGGCTGAGCAAACTAATATAGGATCTAACAAACTGAAGTTCCCAGACCCCAGACCTTTCAAAGGGAACCGGGACGCCAAAGAGTTGGAGAATCTTATCTTTGATGTCGAACAGTACTTCAAAGCCATAACGGCTTGTACCGACGACATAAAAGTGACAATAGCCTTAATGTATCTCATAGACGATGCAAAACTTTGGTGGCGTACGACGGTGCAAGATATCGAGAATGGACTGTGCACCATCGACTTGTGGGAAGACCTCAAGAGAGAGTTGAGGGACCAATTCTTCCCCGAAAACGTAGAACATCTAGCAATGGATGAACTAATAGCCCTAAAACAAACTGGAAGCATAAGGGACTATGTTAGACAGTTCTCGACTTGATGCTAGATATCAGGGGCACATCAGAGAAGGACAAGGTATTCTTCTTTATAAACGGGTTACAACCGTGGGCCAAAACAAAAATACACGAGAAAAAGGTCCAAGACCTAGCTACCGCAATTGCCAGCACTGAGAGACTCCTAGAATTTGGGAACGAAGCGGGTTACCAAAGAAGAACAACACAGGCCCTAAACACTGGGGGCAAAACATATAAACCGCCAGGTCATTGAAATGGAAGCCCCAATAAGCCAAACAGAAGTAACGACAGACCAAGCAGGTGGACAAATAGACCTCCTCAAAACAACCAAGCAGGGACATCTCGAGGGCCTTACCCTCAAAAGAGCCACCCGACGACACTTTTACAATGCCTGTTGTGTAAAGGCCCCCACAGACTGTCCTACTGTCCTCATCGGGCCTCTCTCACTACATTCCAAGTGTCCATTCAAGAGAGCAACGACACAGGAGTTGAGACTATGCCAGACAAGAAGGAGGATCAGGACAATCCTCGAATGGGCGCGCTTAAATTCGCCGGTCTTGGGCTGGAATGGATACGCGGCCCAACGTCAATGTCTCACGCAGACTCCAAGCGTGCGGGCCGCAACAGTGGGTCGCACGTTGGCTGAGCGAGCTCGCGGGTACCCGAAGAACCCGACCCGCAACCCGCTGCTCCGTCTTCCTCACCTGAGGATGCCAATGAACCCTAATCGCAGAGTTCAACTGTCGTTGCCGATGAGACCACCGCCTTCCGTCGTCCTTGGCGATGCATCTGTCCCGCTTGTCCCAAAGTACCCTGGCGTCGGTTTGCTCCTACCTAAGGCTCACAGAAGTCTGAAGTCTCGCGACGTTTTCGATCCCTCACCTAAACCTTTCGGCTCCTCCCTCACAGGTATGACAGTGACTCAAAAGGAAAAGACGGCTAATAACGTTCCTAGGGTTTAATATAGGGACTCAAGGCATTAATATGCCCTTGCTGGCAAGACATACCTCACCGAAAATCCCGCGATTTCCGGCGAGATTTAAGGCGTTTTCTTTATTTTTTTTTTTTTTGTGCCTTTTTGAAACCCTTATCGTTACACAGTATCTCTTGGGATCACAGTTCGTAGTGAAGACGGATAACAGCGCCATTTGCCATTTCTTCGATCAACCAAAATTGACGGCAAAACAAGCCCGGTGACAGGAGTCATTGGCTGAATTCGACTTCAAATTTGAACACAAGGCAGGAAAGAGTAATCAAGCAGCCGACGCGCTAAGTCGGAAGGGCGAACATGCGGCCCTATGCATGTTAGCCCATATTCACTCAAGTAAGATCGATGGATCGATACGCGACATCATCAAAGAACATTTACATAAAGACCCATCGGCCAAAGCCGTCGTCGAACTAGCTAAAGCTGGGAAGACACGACAGTTTTGGGTCGATGGAGACCTTCTAATAACTAAAGGAAACAGATTATACGTCCCAAGAACGGGAGAACTGAGGAAGAAGCTTATTCAGGAATGTCATGATATTTTATGGGTTGGACACCCTGGGTGGCAAAGAACATATGCCCTAATAAAAAAGGGTACTTCTGGCCAAATATGCGGGACGACATCATGCAGTACACCAAGACGTGCCTCATTTGCCAATAGGACAAAGTCGAGAAAGCCAAGATCTCGGGACTCTTGGAACCTCTACCTGTGCCAATAAGGCCTTGAAAAAGTGTGTCTCTGGACTTCATAACACACCTCCCAAAAGTCGGAGAATATGACGCCATCTTGGTTATCGTAGAACTGTTCTCGAAATATGCGACGTTCATCCCCACTCCCAAATTATGCTCGACTGAACTAACAGTCCAACTATTTTTCACACACATTGTAAAGTTATGGGGCATTCCGTCGAGCATCATCAGTGATAGGGATGGTAGATTCATTGGCACATTCTGGACCGAATTATTCGCCTTCTTGGGAACAACTGTAAACATCTTCTTGAGCTATCATCCTCAAACCGATGGATAGACGGAACGGTTCAACTGCTTGCTCGAAGAATACTTACGTCACTTCGTCGACGCTCGTCAGAAGAACTGGATACAATTGCTAGATGTCGCCCAATTTTGTTTCAATTGTCAAACGAGTTCGTCTACGGGAAAGAGTCCCTTCGAAATTGTAAGTGGACGACAACCAGCCTTGCCCCATATTATTGATCATCCTTATGCAGGAAAAAACCCTCAAGCTCAAAACTTCACAAGAGAATGGAAGTAGACAATATATATAGCCCGGACATATTTAGAGAAAGCTTCCAAGCATATGAAGTGGGCGGACAAGAAGCATCGCCCCCTCCAATTCGGAGATCAAGTCCTCATCAAGTTGAGACCAGAACAGATCAGATTTCGCAGCCGAAAGGACCAGAGACTAGTTCGAAAATATGAAGGCCCGGATGAAGTCCTGAAAAAGATTGGGGCTACCTCCTACAGAGTTGCGCTACCCACATGGATGAAAATCCACCCAGTAATTCATGTGAGCAACTTGAAGCCCTATCACCCTGACCCAGACAACGACCAGCGAAATGTAATCACTAGACCGAGCATCGATCTGAAACAAAGAGACACCAAAGAAATAGAGGAGATCCTAGCCGACAGGGTTAGGAAGATAGGAAGACCTGTACGGAAGATTCATGAATTCCTTGTCAAATGGAAGAATCTCCCTACGGAGGAAACCAGCTAGGAACGCGCCGAAGATCTGGACTCTGCTGCCACCCACATCGCCAGGTTTGAAAGTAGTCGGTTGACAGGGACGTCAACCAATTAGGTGGGGGAGGATGTCACAGTCATGCTCGTCTAAGGCGTGTTGCCCATGGCCGCATGCCCATGACAAGCCAAACCCTTTATGTCTTTTTATATTCTTTAGGAAGTATGACGTTTCAGAAATATCATGTCTAGGCCTGACACACATGAAATGCCTCAAAATGTACTATAGGGGAATACAACTCGTTGTCAACTTCTCCCTACCCAAGGTTATATACTGTGAGCCGTTGTTATTTCTCTCTTGCTTGCTTATATAACGTCTCTTTCAAAAATCTCTCTTTCGAAAATCTCTCTCTACCCTCATTTTCTAAAACCTTCTCTTAAACTGAGGCCAGAGGCTCGAGCATACGTCGCTTGGCCGTAGGCGACGCAAGAACGAATTGGCTTAGCTCACTTATCATTGAAAAGTGAGTGCCGCACAATCGCAAATCCGCTGCCATCAAGAGTGCGATTGTGACACCCGATACAGTCCTTGAAAAACTCATTTCAAAGGAAGTCACCCGAGATACTCTCGTCTCAGCACGTTCGCCTACACTATGACACGCGTATGTGCCACAGCCCATATATAATAATCATAATAAATGGTAACTTTCCTTAAAAAAAAAAAAAAATAATGTGTACCCATAAATCTATTTTATATTTTCGATGAAATTACCTAAAAAGTCCAGCAACCTTAAATTAAATATTTATTGGAAATATAATAAACTATAAATTGAAAAATAATAAAAGAATAATGATAGGTGGGACATATTCCCACGGTACGAAATTTCCCACCTATCACAGGTTGCTTACACTTTTTATTATTTTTTTACTTTTATCTTAACAAGAAAACGAGAACAACCTAGTACTTCATATATAATAAAATATATTATATTTTTTTTCTCCCAATACTTTTAATATTAATAAATTTATAAATTATAGCTTTACGCTTTGGGATTTGGATTATTTTTTTAAAATTTAGGTGAAATTATGCGACTTCATAGTTAATTGCCATTCATTTATGTTTTTTTATAAAAAAAATCTCGTATTTATCAATTAAATAAATTATAATATTAGTTTAATATTTTATTGACCAACCATTTGTAAATTAAAAAAATTAATTAATTAAATTGTCACAAAATTTATAACATAGATTTAATCAATTTTTATATTTAATAAGTTTTACTATTCAAATGGATAAATCATTAAATAATCAAAATCAATTTGAATTAATATAAATAAAGTTTGAAGACAAAAAAAAATTTAAGAATGTTTTGTTCCTCTCTATCTATCCAACCGACGTAGGATCTCACAATCTACACCTTTGGGAGGTTAACGTCCTCGTTGACACAATGGGGTCTCACAATCAAGGGTCTAGCATCCTCGCAAGCACGATATCCCAATATCTAGCTCCGATACCATTTGTAACAACTCAAAACCCACTATTAGTAGACATCGTCCTTGCTTGCATACTGTCCAGCGTTTGACTCTGATACCATTTGTAACAACCTCAATCCACCGTTAGTAGATATTATCCACTTTTGTCCGTTACGTATCATCATTAGCCTTACCATTTTAAAACACCTTTATTAGGCCAATTTTAAGGAGGGAACATTTTTTAGACACACGACATAAAGAATAGGAGAAGTGATTTCACTATATTTCTGATCAGGAACGGGCCCACATATTGTCCATAGTTTCTTTAATTTCAGGAGAAATAGCTAATTCAAACCCTTTGGTTAAAATAAAAACAGCCCCACATTCAAACCGCCCCATTCAGGAAGGTCCTATCACAAGAATAAAGACAGATTGCCCATCGTTTGTTTAATTTCAGGAGAAATACGATCGGGAGGGGGCTAATTCAAACCCTTCGGGTAAAATAAGAACATCCCCACATACAAGCCGCCCCTTTTCCCATTCGCAAGAACTTTTTCAGTTGCATATCATAACGAATTCAAACAACTGCTTCAAATACAGTATCGGGAAGTAGCGCTTGTGGAACCTCGATAACCGCTGAATGGTTCATTCTTCTCTCGATTTCTAGAGAAATGGAGTGAATCTAAAAATACAAAACATATTTGAAAAATTGGAAAAATGGGCCTCCCCTCATTTAGAAGAAATAATTGGAAGAATAGACCTTTGTTTATACAAAATTAGAAAAAGAAGCAAAGTGAAGAGAAGAGGAGAGAAAGAAGAGAGAAACAGAGTGCTCCAAAGAGCTCTCTCCCCATCTCAAAGAGAGAGAGAGAGAGAAAGAGAGAGAGAGACGGCGACAGCACTTGCAGGCAGAGATGGACAGACAACAGAGGCGTCTGAGAAAGCCATTTTTTGGGGATTTGGTAACGTTAAGTCAGCTCCCTTAATACAGAAGAGAGAGAGAGGGAGAGAGGCACACGCACAGGCACAGGCAATGAAATTAAAGACACCAACAAAATTTGCCCCCAAAACAACCCTTTCTCTCAAACAAAATAACAACCTGATTTGTAACCGAAGCACTGCAGATAATAATAATCACACCCACACTCTGTTACAGTCCTTAAACAAACAACTTCTACTCCTAATTATCATTGCTTGCATAACCGCTCTGTTTTCTTACCTTTTTTCTTCTTTTCCTCTCTCTCTCGCGCTTTCTTTCTTCTGGGTTTTGTCCTTTGATCGGTAAATGGGGTAGCCAGATTCTGGTCTATTTTCATTTGTTCTTGTTCTTGTTGTTTTCTATTACCCATTTGAATTGAATGACGCTTTCAGAGCAGAATCCGGCGGAGTTTTGCAAAGGTGAGAGACCCTGAAATTTCTTCTCTGTTTTCTGATATGGGTTTTAGCAGAAACCAAGGAATTTTGTAAATTCCGACCAGTTTTTGGAGTGTTTGATTGTTTTTGCTTGGTGGGTAGGTTTGGAAGGTGAGGGTCTGTTTGAGGAGCTATGGAAGGCTTGTGCAGGGCCTCTTGTTGAAGTTCCTTTCAATGGAGAGAGGGTTTTTTACTTCCCTCAAGGGCATATGGAACAAGTATTTTCAACTCTCTTCCATTTCAAACTTAAAACCCTTTTCAATTCTTTGAGGCTGAGATTTCTTCTGTTTGTTTGTTCTTCATCAGCTGGAAGAGTCAACAAATCATGAACTCAATCACCAAATCCCTCATTTTGATCTTCCTTCTAAGATCCTCTGTCGTGTCGTGAACATTCGTTTGTTGGTAATTATTACCCTTTTTTTGTTGTTGTTGTTCTTGTCCCTCTGCTGTTGTTTTTGTTGATTCTTCCAATTTTCAGGCTGAAAAGGAAACGGATGAGGTCTATGCTCAAATCACTTTACAACCAGAAGCTGATGTATGTATATGTTTGGTTTTAATGTTGTTCTGTTGTTTGTTGTTTGGTTGTAATGTTTTTTGGTGGGTGGATGAGCAGCAAAGTGAGCCGCAATGCCCTGATCCAGAGCCGCCTGAGCGGACAAGGCCAACTGTTCATTCTTTTTGTAAGATTTTGACAGCTTCTGATACTAGCACTCATGGAGGTTTCTCTGTTCTTAAAAAACATGCCACTGAATGCCTTCCTCCCCTTGTAAGCTCAATTGTTGTCTTGTTTTTGTGTCCTTTTTGGTTTGGTTTCTTAATGTTTGTCTGTTCTAAACTAATCCTAGGATATGAGTCAGTCCACCCCAACTCAGGAGCTAGCTGCCAAGGATCTTCATGGACATGAGTGGAAATTTAAGCATATTTTCAGAGGTACACTTCAGCTGATCATGATGACCAAAGCTGTCTGTTCTTCTCTGTTTGATCTTATGTTGTGGAACCAGGTCAACCACGGAGGCATTTGCTAACGACAGGGTGGAGTACGTTCGTTGTATCGAAACGACTCGTTGCTGGGGATGCCTTTGTGTTCTTAAGGTTCATACATGGAATACTTAGATATAGGGAGTTCATCATTGTTTTGCATTTTGTTGTATGATAAATGACACTTGATTCACTTTTGTTAGGGGTGACAATGGGGAACTAAGAGTCGGGGTTCGACGACAGGCTCGACAGAAGAGTGTGATGCCTTCCTCTGTGATATCTAGCCATAGTATGCATCTTGGAGTTCTTGCTACTGCTTCTCATGCTGTTCGTACGCAGACGTTTTTCGTCGTGTATTACAAGCCGAGGTTTGTTTCTGCACGTTAAATCCTGGCTTTTTGGTACGATTTAGCTGTAACGAATCGTCATCGACAGAACTAGCCAATTCATCATCGGCTTAAACAAATACTTGGAAACGATAAAGAACAGATATGAAGTCGGGATGCGTTTTAAGATGAGATTTGAAGGAGAGGAATCACCGGAGAGAAGGTTCACTGGTACTATTGTTGGTGTTGGAGACATATCCCCAGTTTGGTCTGATTCTAAATGGCGATCACTGAAGGTGAACATTGTATGCTTGAATTAGATTCTTAAAGATAATACACAACTTATGATACTTGGCATTTACTAGATTCAATGGGATGAAGCTGCTGCAATCCAGAGGCCCGAGCGAGTTTCTCCGTGGGAAATCGAACCGTTTGTACCGTCTGCGTCCTTAAACTTCACTCATCCATCCATAAAGAGTAAGAGGGCTCGACCCGTCGAGGTTCCTCCTCCTGGTAAGCGGGAAAACGAGTTGCTTTTTCGTTCGAAAAGGCTAGCTTCTTCCTTGTCATTATGTTTGATTCCAATGTATGTTGATTGTGGGGTTGTAGAGAACACTTCTAGCTCGACTCCTACGGGTTTTTGGCTTCACGGATCGACGATTCCTCACGAGATACCCCAACTAAGTGGTGCTAATGATGTTCCGAGCAGCGGTAACCAGGTTGTTTGGTCTCTCTGGCAGCAAACGCTCGATGTCAATGTCGATAGCAGTCGAAGCCACTGCAATCCAATGGCACATGTTGAAGGCATTTGGCCTTCTCCTCCTCCTCCAGTCTGTAATAACTCCCTGAAGCCTCTTCCCTCCCCTTATTCTCCATCTAGTACTTCAAAGCCTAGCAGTGAGCTCATTGAGCATGATCAATCGGAGAAAGGGAATAAACCCGACATCTCTCTCGGCTGCCGAATATTCGGGATCGATTTGAAAAAGAACTCTAGCATTGTCCCTTCCTTGGAGAAGAAATCGTGTTGCCAAACTACGGTGGCCACCGACATTGCCAAGGATCCAGTACCGATAGCTGCTGTGACATCTCAAGCCGATGCAGGAAAGGAGCAGCAGCAAGTTGCATCAGAGCTGTCGATGAAAGGAACACAGACGAATCACATTCCGAATTCATCGTCGAGAACACGTACAAAGGTCTAATCACGTTCCAAATCTTTATCTTTTTGTTGTTTTCTATTGACTAAAAACATTCACTATTGATTTCTTGAGAAGGTACAAATGCAAGGAGTTGCTGTTGGTCGAGCAGTTGACTTAACGACACTGAAAGGGTACGAAGATCTCATAGACGAACTCGAGAACGTGTTTGAAATAAAAGGAGAACTTCGCGAAATGAACAAGTGGTCTATCGTTTTCACCGACGATGAATACGACATGATGCTCGTGGGGGATGATCCATGGCCAGAATTCTGCAAGATGGTGAAGAGGATCTTTATATACTCGAGCGAAGAAGTTAAGACGATGAGTAGCAGCAGCAAGCTCGTTTCGCCACCATCCTTAGATAGCTTGGATTCAGAGCGCAAGACAGAATCCTAAATATTAGCAGCTTAGCAAGTAAGTAGTGTAGTAATTTAGCCTCTTTTATAGAACATTTCGATGAAAACTAGGAATTTCTGGAACTGCTTTTGTTGGTAAAGGAGCTGAAACTGCTTCTTTTCTGCAGTTTGAAACAATCCAGCTACATTCCTTGTGTATAAAGTTCTTACTGTTCTATCCACTGCTTCAAATGTTCTTCCCATGTTCTTGAAAATCTTCGAAGAATTTGATGATGTTTTGAAATGTCTGAATGAGTTCATAGATAGAGAAGGTTTTGATCCAAAAAAGGTAATAAAAGTTGGGTGTTTGGTGTAAAGGTAATGAGGGCAAGAAGTAGCTTTCATTAAAGATTGTTTCTTCTCTTAAAGCCACTTTCAACTACAAAATCTGTTGGATAAAGACATATCTTTCCATTATTGCTTACTTAGTGATGTGTATTATGCTTCAACTTAAAGAGAGAATTAATAAAAACTACCACTTTGAGACGCTCGTTGAACTGTTCTTGGGTGACACGGTCGAGAAGTACCATGCATGGTTGCTAGTCGTCCTTTTTTTCTGTTGGTCTCTTTCCCGGGTCTCCTTTCGAAGGGGAAAGTCTCCTTCGTATTCCTAATCTAGTGGGGTTGGGCGACTTTGTTTACTCTATCTTGGCGAATTGTATCCCTTGTACAATGACATTGTTTGTGCGCTCGTTACCATTCCCGCTCAATGTTTGCAATGACAGTAGAAGCAATTGTAGACTTGTAAGTGTCGGACAATCGGTTTCAAATTATTTAACGTTAGACGAACTGGGTTTGTGATATCTGTCTCATACCTAAGGTTTGGATTAGGATTCGACACTTAATGATCCCAACATTCCTCTGCATCCCTCATGATGAAGAAGTAGGGCTAGATCGCATTAGAAATGTTGGTGAATGTACATCAAACGTTCGTCAAACATCTTGACTTGGCTCACCTACCTTTGAAGCTAGAATGCCTCTCTCGAAAGAAAATAGAGGAGTTTCCTAGAGGAATTGAAAATTTCGAAGCGGGATGTGGAGGGTGCTTATGCCCTAACGGTAGGTCCTTATCGAGAAGGGCCATACTTCAAATTTTCAAAGCGGAAGACTTCCCTACTCCTTTAAAGCTCATCGCTCTAATACAATGGATCGAATGAGTCCGTTAAAGGAAGTGTATTATGATAAAGAAGTTTACTCGACCGAGTAAGATCCTTGAACTAACCACAACCGCCATTGGCGACCCATTTTCATTTTCTTTCTAAATGTTAACAAACGTTTGATACGATGCACTTTATATTTATTATAAATATTTTAATTTAAATTGTTCATACAGAGACATTTGAGTAGAGATATCCAGTCTAATAAATTTAGGTAAAATAAAATATTTAATTTCTCTCGAAATGGAGAGTGGTGGGGACGGCGGGAGAATGGCGCGTGAAGAAACAGAGGGAAGAGAGAGAGAGTGGGAAAGTTAATTTAATGGCACCACATTTCTGAGCAGTGACCAGACATCCATCTTTTAGGTTGTCTTGTTCCCCCACACATAAAAATCGAAGTGGTCCCCTCCAAAAAAATAAAAAATTATACATGGGCCCTACAGGCTTTAACGTAGGCCACGTGGTACGGTTGCTGTCGTACCCACGTGTCCTGGCCCCACATTTTGTTTCCTCCTCCTTACGCTCCCTTATTTATTTTATACTTACGTATGTATTACCAAATCATGACCATCTCTTTTTCCTATTACTTTATTTCTTTTAATTATAATTATAAAAAAAAAATTATCTTTTTTTGGGCTGACGTCATTTTATGTAACGCTCGAGTTCAACAATGGTACACGATTGAACCGTGATTGGATGACGTAAGGTTAAACATACTGAAAACGTATGTGTTGATATGTGGGGATAACGTTCACTATTGAAAGCAACTCAAGACAAGTTTGTCGGGTGTCAAATTCAAATTCTAAATCCAAATATGAATCTTGGGCTCGAGGCATTACAAAAGGAATAAGAACAAACCCTGTGAGGTCCCACATTGGTTAGAGAGGGGAACGAAACATTCTTTTTAAGGGCGTGAAAACATCTTCCTAGTAGACGCATTTTAAAAATCTTGAAGGAAAGCCTAAAATGACAATATGCTAGCGGTGAATTTGGACGGTTAAAAACCCTCTCGTATTATTACGAGTATGTATATGACATTTTTGTTACCGTAATTAGCTACTTAACTCAATTTGGTTTGATGTTTTTATTTTTAAAAACAAAAATAATAAATAATTGAATGAAGAGTATAATATTCATATTCTCCTACTCGCAAACCCCTTTATATCTCGAGGAATATCACATTTCGGCAAATGATTCACAAAATCAAAATCTTCCAATATTTTCAAACATATTCCTCCACAAATTAAATTAAATTTGATATGTACTCGTTCGGGTCGGAGGTTTAAATAATCATATTTGAGTAGTTGGAACTCTCGAAGAGAATACCGAGTGTGAGATCCCACATTGATTCACAAAGGGAACGAAACATTCATCATAAGGGTGTGGAAACCTATCCATAGTAGACACGTTTTAAAATCGTAAGGTTGATGGCAAAACACAACGGACCAAGTGGCCAATATCTACTAGTAGTGGGCTTGAGCTATTACAAATGGTATTAGAGTTAGATACCACGCGGTGTGCCAACGAGGACGTTGGGGCTATAAGGAGGGTGGATTGTGACAAAACATTTATTATAAGGGTGTGAAAACCTTTCCCTAGTAGACATGTTTTAAAACCGTGAGACTAACGTTGATACGTAACTGGGCAAAATGGACAATATTTGCTAGTGATAGACTTGAGTTGTTACATACGTTCATGACCCGACCCAAATTGAGTTGATCGAAGCTGATTACTCGAAACCGAACATAATAACAACAAGAATAAGAAGAAGAAAGGGTTAGTGGAAGAGTGGGATCTAAATGATATTAATTTATTTAAGTAATTGAATTTATTGGGTATGAGCATCTTATCTTAGAACCATCAAATTGATTAAAATTCTAATCTTTGAGATAATCATTTCCAATATGAACTTTAATTATTTATATAATTATTAAATTTTAATGCTAGATTTTGTTGAATAGATATTCACATCTTCTATTCTTCTTTTAAAAGGAATTTTTTTTTTTTTAAAAAAATAATAAAAAAAGGTAAAAGAATATGATAAAACTAAGCTTCAATGGAAGATATGATTCCTTCTCAAACAATATTAAGCAACTCTTTTGACTAAACCCACAACAAAAAAAAATTAATAATAATAAAAAAAATGACGGACGGGGAAAGCTACCGACCCTGACCCTTCTTTCTAAATGAGGATGTCCTGTTGCTCATTCCCGGTTGGACCTAAGCGTTTGACCTTTCCTTCTCCATGACCGCTCACTTGGTTAATTCTAGGTTGGTCGTTCATGTCGGTTAGATGTGTATTACACTGTAACGACCTAGGCCCATGGCTAGCAGATATTGTCCTCCTTAGACTTTCACTCTCAGGCTTTTCCTTGAGGTTTTTAAAACGCATTTGCTAGAGAAAGGTTTCCATGCCCTACTCCTCCCCAACCAATGTGGGATATCACAATCCATCTCTCTTTAAGGTCCAGCGTCCTTGCTAGCACTCGTTCCTTTCTCCTATCAATATGGGACCCCCACCAAATCCACCCCCTTCAGGGCCTAGCGTCCTTACTGACACACCATCTCGTGTCTACCCCATTTGAGGAACAGTCTACTTGGTGGCACATCTCCCGATTTGTAACGGTCTAAGCCCACCGTTAACAGATATTGTCCTTTTTGGGCTTTCCCTTCCGAGCTTCCTCTCAAAGTTTTTAAAACGTGTCTGTTAAGGAGAGGTTTCCACACCCTTATAAAGAGTGTTTCGTTGTCCTCGATATCACAGGACTCTATAGTAATCTTCTTTATTTATCATCCATAAATAGTGGTAAGATTCTGATAAAAAGTTGGTTGATGTGTTAATTTCACTTCCCTATGGAGCTCATCAAATTCTTTGCCTTATTCTGCCGCAGTCATTGATTCTCCAACTTTGCCAAGTGAGAAGGAAGATTTGACGACCATTTCTTTGTAATATAGACGCCATTAATGATTCACTTGCTTTCTCTAGATGCTAAAAACAAGCCACCCAACACACTTTGATGAACGTCCACTCAAGTAAAGCTACGAGGGTTCATACTTAAAACTCACAATATTATACCATCGTGGAGATATGCGAAATATTTCTCTTGCCCTTAACAGCTTGGGTCGAGATGTGTGAGATCCTACATTGGTTGGAGACTAGAACAGAACATTTTTTACAAGGATGTGAGAACGTTTTAGAACTTTGAGAACGAGTCTGAAAGAGAGAGCCCAAAGAGGTCATACTACTAGCGGTAAGCTTGAGTTATTACAAATGGTATTAGAGTGGAACGAAACATCAAAAGATGACAATATCTGTTAGCTATGAAATTGGGCGAGTAGAAGATGCCTAGGAGAAAAATAATTTTTTTGTACTTAAAAATATGTTTAATAATGATAATGAGCCATGATAAGTATAACAAGAAAAATCATGAAAAGGAATGTCAAAAAAGTAAAGAGGAAGATATTTAAGGAAATTGCTAATTATGTGTAATTTTATTCTCTTATTTAAATATTAAAAAGAAGGTTTCATATCTTTCCAAGAATCTCACGAATTAATGACGTCACTTTTTCTAATAAATAAATATCCCTAATTTTTGTTTTTAATTTAAAAGTTATTTTTTCTTTTTCTCAGTCAATTACCATTGAACTATACTCACTTTTAACGTTGATAAAGTTGAATAAAATTTTAATTTGATTAATACTTTTTTAAGACTTTCAATTTAGCTCATATACACGAGCTTTAACTTCTTTCTAGGTATAGGAGATGCAAGCTTAGAAGATTGATTGGACCCAAAAAAGGGTTCGGTTAGTTGAATCTACAACAGAGGAATCTAGAATAACTCCCACGGTAACAACCCTAGTCCATCACTAGCCGAGATTGTCCTCTCTGAGTTTTTCCTTTCAGACTTCCCCCAATGTTTTTAAAACGCGTCGATTAGGGAGAGGTTTCCACACCCTTATTTTGTTCCCCTCTCCAACCGATATGGGATCTCATAGTCCACCCCCTTCGGGGCCCAACGTTTACCCTGGCACTTATTCCCTTCTCAATTTTGGTTACCCGAGACCGAATATGAACGTTAATTTCCATCTGAGGAGACTTAATTTCTAAAAAGCCAAAAAAAAACTAGCTTGATGGGTCGTCCATAATATGAGCTAAATAGGGTTGATGGATCACCCAAAACATTGGCCCAATAGGCTTGATGATGAGCCATTCCAATGCAAAAGCCCAAGAAAAAACTATAGGGACCACCCTTTGCCACAAAATTTTATTTATTATTTTGATGAGTAACAAAGTTAGTTGTCTAGTGTCTAGCGTTACTCGTATACTCTTCCAACTATGTAGCGTTTTGATTTAAACTCGATCATGGCCATCCTTATGGAAAACTTTAGGTGAAGTTCTTTCATCGTCAACCAAACTTCATTTCGTGTACATACTTGTATTGCAACCTTCGACCTATGAGAGGAGTTACTGGCTGTCTTTCGTTCCTTCCTGGACAATTCTTCTTTCACTTGGGTTTCACTATTCTTTTACTGTAAACAAGGTAAACCGTCTTCTACTTTCTTTCATCTATTTATTGGTCACTTTTCTATTCGTTCCGAAGTTCATTAGGAACTGAGCAGGGGAACCAGGAGAACTCAGTGAGAGAAGAAGCTAAATATACGAAATGGGTCGAGTCCATATTGCCGCAAAGTAATAGCCGCGTGCATCTAACTCAAGAGCCTTGTGCCTAAACTCTCAATAGACACACACATCCTCAATGTGTTAACTGATGCATCATTCTCCTTGGTTGCATCATGACATGGCTCGATGAGTTTACAGTCACACCTTACTCCCTCCTCTCCATATCCATACGAGATATGAGCTCATTAATGCATCCATTATCTCAAATAATAAAGGAAAGGAGGAAAGAATAAAGAGAAGTCCACTAGAAGGGTAAGGCATATATTTATGAGTGGTTTGAAAAAAGAAGGCAAAGAAGAGCACAAGCTTGAATAGCATGTGCCACCATCACATAGCCTCTCTCTTTCTACCTTCTTTTCAGCTTATTTGTTTATTTATATATACATATCCTATACTTTTAAACCTACATAAACTACAACCATTAAACTTTAATGTCATACAATAATATATCTTTTTAACTACTACAGCTAAGATCGTAATACTTATCTAAGATTAAAGTGCAGGATAGATGTAGTTAAATTTGATTCTTACCAATATTTCGGTTTCCCTCTTGTTCGCTCTCCACCGTACATGTGCTCCTCTATCCCTTCAAGTGGTTGTTGTCCCCTAATAATAAAGGAAATTAGTTCCTAACAAAACACGAGTACTTTTGCACCTAAAGACATGAGAACCGTCGAATATGTACCTAATAGTTGTTAAAAGACATACATATAACGGATATCGAACAAGATGAGAACCACATGGATGGATTTGCTCAATAATTTATCAAAAGAAAAGGGGGGAACAAGCTCAAAAGTGACAGCAATATAAGAAGGAAAGGGAAAAAGAAAAGAAAGAAGGTTCGTAAGGGATCAACCCATCTAGATCCATCAGCTTTTCAAGACTTAAACCCACAACCCCCTCACTTAATTAAGGCCCTCTTTGGTTGGTTGCAGAATTAAGTCTCTCTCTCTCTCTTTCTCTCACTTCGTTTCTTCGTCTCAGAAGCAGAGGAGAGAGAGAGAGAGATATGAAGGTTGAACCCAATAACCCATTTCTTGTGAGAAAGCAAAGACATGTTCTTCTCAAATTTGCCCTCTTTTTGCTCTTCATTGCTCTTTCTTTTCACATTTTCCTCTCTGTTTCTTCCAAGCTAATGTCATCTTCCCCTCTTCAAATCAGAGCTCATTCCCCTCAAAATGGTGAGATTCTTTTCTCTTCACTTTTCCAGGAAAATGGATTTTCTCGGGAAAATCCCCCCTCCCTACAACAAATTTCATATCGACCCTTTTTTCAGACACTAATAGCAGACAATTACTCCAAACATTTTGGGGATAGATCTAAGTTCATCACTATTATCTTATCTGTCTGAAATTCCTATGTTTGATGCTCACTGATTCTGGTTTTTTCATGTACAAATTCAGATACTAGAGCAGAATGTGATATATTTGTGGGGGAATGGGTAGCAGACCTTGCTGGACCCTCTTACACTAATGAGAGCTGCCATGTCATTGAAGCTCATCAGAACTGTGTACGAAATGGACGACCCGACACGGGTTATCTTTACTGGAGATGGAGTCCGAAGGACTGCGATTTACCGAGGTTTAATCCCCGGAAGTTTCTTAATCTAATGAGGAACAAATCATGGGCTTTCGTTGGCGATTCCATTCAACGTAACCATGTTCAATCATTGGTTTGTACTCTTTCTCAGGTACTATACAGCTTCCAATTCTTTGAGTTTCAAGCAATTATTAGTCTTGTTTTTGTGTCGTGTCGAGATTCGGTGATCTCGTGGGATCGTTTTCGAGCCTAAACAGAGGAGAACTATGTGGTTAGATCACCAATTGAAACAGGGGTTAAGAAGTTCATTTCCAATGAACTTAACTTTGTTTAGAAGCTAAGGAACCTTATCTTTTGCATCTTCTTTATGGTGTCATTACAAAGAGATGTTTGGTCTACTGCTACAGTAAAGCATCATCAATATTTGCATCCTCAATAATTGACCAATAAACCAACTACACTAGAAATTCATAATTAACAATTCAAGAACAAAAATTGGACTTCCTTTTTTCTTCACTGACTGTTTATAAATTCTGCTTGGATTTCAGATCTAAAAAGCCCCACATTTTAGAAATAGGGGAAAAAAAAGGTCTGACTTGGATGCTGGAAAAGGACCCACCAACACCCACTGGAACACTTTGAATATTGTCGTGTGGACTTTGCTTCTTGTCGTGTTCTTTTTTATTCTTTGGCATAATTTATTGTTTGTTGATATGTTTTGTTATTGATGAAAGTTCAGTGGAAATGTCCCACAGGTGGAGGAAGCAGTTGAGATCTACCACGATGAAGAGTACAGATCCAAAAAATGGAGCTTCCCATCTCACAACTTCACACTTTCAGTGATTTGGGATCCGTTCCTAACGAAAGCGGTCATTTTTGAGGATATCAATGGAGTTTCGAGTTCGGATGTCCAGCTCCATCTCGACAAGCTCGATGAAGAATGGACCTCACAGTATAAGAATCTTGATTATGTTGTAATTGCAGGTGGGAAATGGTTTTTGAAGACTGCTATATACTACGAGAACGACACTGTCATTGGCTGCCATAACTGCTTGGTAAAGAACTTAACAGACCTAGGGTTTGAGTATGCGTATCGAAAAGTAATTGACCGGGTATTTGACTTCATCACGGGTTCTGATCACAAGGCGTTTGTGTTCTTCAGAACTACCACACCAGATCACTTTGAGAATGGAGAATGGTTCAGTGGAGGGCAATGCAATAGGACAGTGCCCTTCAAGGGAGGGGAGGTTGACATGAAAGATGTGGACGTAGCAATGAGAAAAATTGAACTGGAAGAGTTTGGGAAGGTTGTTGGGTCTGGAAAGTGCCAAAGCTTGAAGCTTCTCGACACGACCCGACTCTCGTTATTGAGACCTGATGGGCACCCGGGTCCATACAGGCAGTTCCATCCATTTGCAGATGGAAATAAGAAAGTCCAGACTGATTGTTTACATTGGTGTTTACCAGGTCCAATAGACTCCTGGAATGATTTGCTAATGCAATTGTTGGTTCAGATGTAAAGGATTGAAGATTCAAAGGGTTGGACATTTTTGGAGAACACAAGATTGAACTTTCACAGGGTTGGAATAGAAAGTGATATTACTTCAAAGGATTTTGGTTGGCTGTTTGTTTTACCTGGAAAAGAATAAATGCTTTTTATATATATATAGAAACAGAAATGCCTCCATTGATCAATCTTGTAAAACCATTTGTAAACCAAAATATAAGCTTGATGGAGCTGAAAAAAGAAATAAGGACACCTGATAATCAATCTTTTGTAACAAAAAGAAGAGTGATGGTTTATTTACTTTTTGTTTCTTCTTGTTTATGGTTTTCCTTCTGCAAATCTAGACAGCATAAGGATCCACCACACACCCAACTGTTCGAATACATCCCCCACCTACATCCAATTCGAGAATAGTCGATGAGAAACTTTTGGTTCGTGGCCAAAGAAACGTTTCTCATCTGGTTATTTAAAGATAAAGATCACTAGTCAGGTCTAACTGAGAATCTTAGAACTAATAACAAATTCTCATGAGAAAGCAAAACAACAATTTAAAGACAACACCAATCCAGATACAATCTCTAGATGATTTAAATTGGAACCTTCGCTGAATATATCCTTCATTTTGTAGCTGGTTCCGGCTTCCTTTCCTTTGGTTTCAGAAATGGATCCTGCAAATGAACATTCATAGGAATGATTACGGTCAATTAAGGAAAAAAGAAGTATCAATTATGTTTTTATTTTGAGAAATAAACACCACTCATCGAAAAATGAAATACAAAACACAGGATGAGGAAGAAACACTCCAATTGGCACCAAATTCTCATTACAAAAGGTTTTACAAAGCGAGCTCCATTTTGTGGCATGCCCATTTCCAAAAGATACAAATATGATTAAAACTATCGGAAAATTTATCAGTTTTCTTTGACGTTAAGTTTTCAATGAAAGACCCTAATAACATTGTTCGAGTGAATTTTACAAATTTTCTTATTTCTTCCTGGCCAATCAATGAGAGACTTAATAACAGTGTTCCAAAGAGTTTTCTTCTTTCCTTTGTGAAGATTCCTGCCCAATATCTTGGAATTTTTAATGGTTAGCAATATAAATAAACATTTGAATTCAACATAAATTTTCTGGACAAATTTCTATATTACAAGAAATTGTATCTAGAAGGAAACTCATACTTGATCCAGAATCCATAATAATGATCCCCAATAGATGGTTAATTAATTGCTAATTAGAAGCTGTAACTGTAAGAACTACCTACGAACAGATAATATATTTTCAAATCCAAGATATAAGAATGGCCCGTAGAAGCTCTACAAAGGGTTTTTGGAATGATCAAGAATTTCTCGGTTGAAGATGTAAATTTGGCGTAATACCACAGCGCACCTTCAACATAACATTCAAAGAAATGTCTTGGTTATCTGTGTTGGATGATGAAAGTCTCACATCCGCTAATTTAGGGAATGATCATGGGTTTATAATCAAGGAATGCTCTCTCCATTGGTATGAGGCCTTTTGGGGAATCCCAAAGCAAAGCCATGAGAGCTTAATGCTCAAAGTGGACAATACCATACCATTGTGGAGAGTCGTGTTCGTCTAACAATTTGGTGAGTTGACAAGGCACACATGTGGACTCAACTAAAAATTGAAGCCGTGCCTGATATGCCAGAGCAAACCTCAGCAAAAGAGGCCAAGCCATGCTTAGGTACATTATGAGGTGTTTGGCTTGTGCTTTATCAGCAGCCTTATCAGCCCCCTCTTATGGAATTGCTAAAGAAAAAGAAAGAGTACAATGGGGAGGTCCATCTACAAGCCTTACCACCAACTGTTTTGTATCCTCAGGTCGATTCATTAAAGGAAGAAAAAAAATATGGTGTTACTATTTTGATCTATTCATCGTCAAAACACTAAATGGAAAAGCCAGGCTAAATGAAAGTACTACTCAAGTACAAACTTCATTTATAAAGACACCGACAAGTTAAGATTGAAGTCACTTAAGCTTTAGATTTATTGAAGTTTCGGCAACATTAAGAGAGCTCAAACCATGAGTGAGAATTGCCAACACATCAATGGCCAATAATACAATATATAGACATAATTAAAAGGGGCAACTCAGAGACATGCAGCAATTCTATTGTCTGTAAATGAATATAGTGGAAAAGTATGAACCAGTTGCCTACCCACAGGCACATACAGTAATTATGGAATGAAGTTTTAATAATATACTGAAAAGAAAAAAATTCAACTTAACCAAATAGAGATATCGAAAATATTAACATAATCTTGCTTCAACTGCTTAAACTCTTGGACTAAATGATCACCCAACCCCAGAGTAAAGCATTCATCCTACCAAATTCAAGTCCCGAGATTAGAAAAATGCGTGAAATGTTCCTAGATTCCAAATTTGTCAGGCAAAACCGAAAGTTTCAAAAGAAAATAAGGAAAAACGCCACAACGCCACATTCATCTCCACCGAACAGATTCATTTTCAATTTCATAACACGATTTCCAGATACCAAAAGAGAGCAGAAGGAAAAATTATGCGAAACCCTAAATCTAGTCGGCCGCACAACAACAAATCCAAATCATGGCAAACAGATCAATACAAGAACACACATACACACAAATTAATAACAACACCACCAAAATATTGGAAAGAATCTAGATGAATTAAAAATCAAAAGCGAAGGGAGTTAAGGAAAGCAAGGGATTACTTCTTTAACGAAGATGAAGTTTGCGACGGCCAGAGAGACAACTATGCCGCCCAAGATAGCGGTGGGGCCGGTGAGAAGACTCCATTTCCGGTAGATCATCTTTGGTTTTGCTCCTTTTTCCGTCTGATTCCCCAAAGACCAAAATGGCTCAAATGGTGAGCATCAGCTATCGTGCTTATAGGCTGGAACTCACTAAATGGGCTTACCATTTTCAGGCCCAAAACTTTGGTGGTTCAGATCTGACCAAATGGACGGTGAGATTGTCATTGGTTCGAGGCCCTTATGAACAAATCGAGAATACTTTGGGATATTTGCAAATTATGTTTAAAATTTTATTAGTTACAAGAATTTGAAAACAAAACTACTGTGAGTAAATATTTATTACCCAAAAGCGAGAAAATTTTGACAGTAATTTTTGTAAGTTTATTTTTGTTGATAAAATATTTTAAACGTTTATCGTTAATGCTAATCAAATTATTCGAAAAAATACATAATTGATGAATTAAAGATAACGAGAATACTTTGTACATATTCTTAGTTGACATGTGTTACCCACAAAGCCGATGATGCCACCAACCACAAAAAACTTTTCTCCTGGAAGAGCCCAAGTCCACCGCTAGTAGGTATTGTCCACTTTGGCCCGTTACTTATCGTCATCAACCTCACAGTTTTAAAGGAATGTTTCGTTATCTTGTCTTCGATGTGGGATCTCACAATCCATTCCCTCCCTCCTTGAGGGCTCAATGTCCACGTTGGCACACCGCCCCATTGAATGACTCTGATAACATTTGTAACAACTCAAGCCCACCGCTAGTAAGTATTGTCCGCTTTGGTCCGTCACTTATCGCCTTTAGCCTCACGGTTTTAAAGGAATGTTTCGTTCTCCTATCTAATCGATGTGGGATCTCACAATCCATCCCCTCTCTCCTTGAGGACCCAATGTCCACGTTGACACACCGCCCCAATGAATGACTCTGATAACATTTGTAAGCCCACCGCTAGCAGGTATTGTCCATTGGCTCGTTACGTATCGTCGTCAGCATCACAGTTTTAAAGTGTGTCTACTAGGGAGAGGTTTTAAGGAATGTTTTATTCCCCTCTCTAACTAATGTGGGATCTCACATCTCCTCTTCCTCGAGCTATGTGCATTGGTTTTGTGAGAGGACCCGACTTCTAAAACGCCTCCTTGGATTGAGGATTGAATCTTTTAAGACACAAGCTTCGTTACATCGTTAACTCCCTTCAACGATGGATTACATCTCGGCTCGGGACTTGAAAATGAGGGTATTTTGGTCCTTTTAGAAAAAAATATGAATACGAATTCCAATCTTATTGTTCTAATTCAAACACACAAGTGGTAAGAAAGTTACCAAATGCCTATTTTCTCCTACGGAAAGATGAATAAGTACACTGAATTCAAAACCAAGCAGCAATGCAGGAGACCTTCACATTATCAAATCATCTCTCTTTCAATGCCGATTGCTTGTTTATATTCAGCAGAAGGATTCCAAACTACAATACTCCTCCAAATCTCCCATGGAAATATTGGTGAATGAACTCGGACCTGAGACCAAATCTCCATCCCCAATACACCAAAATTCTAACCCCTCCAACTCACTTCCCCTAAAAGGGCTTTGATCATCTTCAACTTCAGATCGAAACAATGGCGACGGGGGACAGAAGGGTCGTCGGAGGCTGTCGTCCACATTGTCCGAGCTGACGGTGAGGTACAATGGGGCATCCTGCTGCTGCAATGGCTCCTCTTGTTCTTGTTTTGGTGGCATTAGCATTGGATGTTGCTGTAATTGTGGGGTTTGTTCTTGTTTTGGTGTGTTTGAATGAAGAGGTTTGTTGCAGGTGTGTTTACCTCTGTACGTTATTTCATACATGGATGGATCATTGTCTAATCTTTGAACTTGTTTTGTCGCTGAACATCCTTGTGCAAAGCGGTGTGAGCATCTGAAATAGCCTCTGCAATTCCCAAAACACAACAAAATGATTCAGTTTTGCTGTCATATTACTTCATAAATCGTTGATGTGATCGACTGAATTGATCATAATCATTGTTTTCATCCATTAAATCGAACAACAACCCTCCACAGTGATATGATATTGTACATTTCGAGCATAAGCTCTCATGGTTTTCAAAATGGCATACCAATGAAGACGTATTCCTTATCTATAAATTGATGATCGATGTGAGACTCCTCTCTCAACGATTCTCAAAAACTCTTTTCAGTTTAGATGATTAAACCCGCAGGAACAAGAACAGAGGAACAATATGAACACGATTTGAAACAGAGAAGAGAACATAATGAGAAAAAAAGGTAAGCGACCTGGGGAATTTGGATCCAAGAATGTCCTTCTGCCCATACTTTCTCCAGCTAAATCCATCATCAGGAAGAGCTCCAATGGTGGAGACAGAAGGAACCTTAACCAGCTCACTCCATTTCGCCATTACCTTTCTGCAAAACACAAAACCCTAAAATCCAATCAGAATCACGAACCAACAAAACCCTAAAATCCCAAAACAATCGATTACGAAATTACCTCTTCTTCGATACGTCTCTGTGTTTCACAGCCGCAATGGTGGGCGGGATTTCTTCATCGCCGCCGCTGCTTCCGCCGGCGAGAACAGAAAGCGCGTTCTCGTAAGAACGAAGAATCTGATCGATCAAGAGAATGCCATTTGAAGACGGAGAAGAAGAAGAAGAAGAAAGAGAAGGATGAAGATGATCGCGTAATTGGTGAGCGAGGTTTCTCCCCTGATTAAGCTCTTGGATTAGATTCACAAACTCCATGATCGAAGCTGGGGAAGCAGAGGAAGCATGAAAATGGCTTATAAAGGAAGGGGGAACAAAGAGAGAGAGAGAGAGAGAAAAAAAAAAACTCCATGATTGTGACTGGAGAAACTGAAAGGAAAAAACATGGAAAAGATTGGGGAACGAGTAAAACAAAGACATCAATGGAATTCAATGCCTTCAAATTGTTCATCTCTCTCTCTACCTTTCTCTCTCTTCAATTGAAATTTCACTTCATATTTCTCACAAATTATTAAAATAATTTCGTTCTTAATTTTTCAAATTATTTATATAATTTCGTTCTTAATTTTTCAAATTATTTATTTTAATTACCCCTCTCTGTCTATCTATATATATATTTTAAATATCTTGTAACACTTGTGTTGGTCTGTGAGATAGTTTTACTTTTAACGAGTGGGAAGTAGAAAGCATGGCCATGTCACAGGGTAATGTTGAGACCATCCTATGTCGGGACCTGGTTTCTGAGTTCTGGACATGGGTCGTTTATAATTTTCTTTATCGGGTTTTTTTTTTATAAATTTTTTAACTCTAAAATCATTTTAAATTTAATTTTGGAGTTTTTTTTTTTTTTTAATTTTGGTAAAATGATTTTTTTGTTTACAGGCTTTATTGATAAAGTGAATTATGGTTGGGTGTATGTATATTAAATTGAGCTAGAGTCTAGCTTCAAGTGGGGCATTTCATCCATATCAAAAGAACAATAAATAAATAAATAAAAGGACATGTTCATTTATTTAAAAAAGTATAAATATTTGTATTTCTTATATTCCATGTAATATCTTATCTTATCTTAGGTAGTTTATAAATTTTAATTTAATTTATAAAATAGCATTTAAAAAGATTAAATATCAGATTTTTTTTTTTAATTTCTCGAATTAGTAACTTTAATTATAATTATTTTAATTAATAAAGATATTTAGTGGTTCATGATTTCATTAAATTATACTTTTATTTTAAATTACAGATTAATTGAAATTATCACTTAAAATTGGATTAAATTTAGATAATTAAATTCTTGAATTTTCGATGACAAATTAAAGTATAAAAAATGTTAATTCAATATTTAATTAATATCAAATAAGTGAAATATATTTTTAATTATATAATTATGAAGAAATAACTTTCTAAAATAATATATAAAATGAAAGATTCAAATAATAATTTTTTGAGTGGAAAGTACATAGTTATGATTATATTGACATCAATAATTAATTTTAAATTAGATTTTATAAAATAAAAAATATATAAATTAAAATTTTAATTTTAGATCTATGAGAAAAATCTAATAAAACCGTGTTGAAAGTCCTATCTTTCATTTTTGTCAAAGAAAGAATTAGAGGTAACGAGGTTCTAAGATTTTGTCCCTGTCGAATTCCAAAAGTACCCTTTATTTATCATTACCAAATTCATCTCCTTTGCTCGACAATGTTTCAAATTTTTTTCTGTTTTCCATCGGTCAATAATTAGAACAAAAATAAAAAAGGTAAGAAATAAGGAAACATAGTTAATGTTGCAAGGCTTACACCAGTGCATAGTTTTGCTTCTTTTGGGAAGCACGTTATTTGTCCATGAAACAAGGTTTACCGATTGTAATTGCGTGAAGTTAAAACACACGATCCAATTCACACATGATGAAAATAAATACCATAAGGGTAGTTCACATGAGATGAAGAATCAGTATTTCAAAAGGTTAGAAACGAAAGGTCGAAAGTGATGGATTTAAGAGCTCATCTATTATTCAAAGAAAATATGAAAATCTCGTTCGAGTGAGAATCCGACCTAATCTCATGGAAATTTTTGTCATCCAATTAAGAACCAAACAATAATGCAACTTTTTCAAAAAAAGAAAAAAGAAAAAAGTAATAGTAAATAAAAAAGCATTAAAGAAAGAGAGAGAGAGTGATAGAATAAGAGTAGCCCACAAATTTGGCAAAGGTTTCTCACGCGGGCGTGTTGAGTGGGGGAGATGGAACAAACAAAAGTTTCTCAAACATTTCATATGTAATTTCATAGAAATTGTTTGGTTTTTTCCCCTTTGGTCCCATTCTGCTTGTCTTTCTAAAAGATTAGGTCCATATGTGGATGCTATAGTTTTAAATCCTTGGGTTCGGAAATGTCATTGTCATTCCATAAACCTGTTCTTCGATAAAGATAAGCTCAAATCGTAGTAATACACATATGAAATACCGATTGGAGAAAAACGAAACATCTGAAATCTCACATCAATCGGAGAAGAGAAAACATTGCTTATAAGAGTGGAAACCTCTTCCTACTGGAAGCGTTTTAAAACTTTGAGAGAGAGAAAAAAAAAAGGCCCAAAGATGACAATAATAAGCTTAGACTGTTACAAATAGTATGAGAGTTCGATACCGAGCATTAACGAGGACACTGGGCACCCCAAGAAGGTAGACTGTGAGATCCCACATTGGTTAGAGAAGATAACGAAACATTGCTAAGAGTGGAAACCTCTTCCTACTAGAAGTGTTTTACAACTTTGAGAGGAAGCAAAAAATAAAAAACCCAAAGATGACAACAATAAGCTTGGACTATTACAAATAGTATCAGAGTCTGACACCAAACGCCAGCAAGAACGCTGGACCTTCTAAGAGGGGTAGATTGTGAGATCCCACGTCGGTTGAAGAAGATAACGAAGATAACAAAACAGTGGGTAAAGAAACTTTGAAGCTAAAAAAACACAATATCAGTGGATGGATAGCTACAAATGTCTAAAACCAACAAAAATAAAAATAAAAGGATATCATTCAACCACAAAACTGCTCCTGGATAACTACAAATTTTCACGAAGAATTGCTTATCAACTAATCCATACTACGATTTGAAATTAAAATTGACTTTACTCAGCAACACAACACACATTAAGGTCAAAGATAAAATCTCTCCCAGACTTTTTCTACAAAAAAATACACATCTTTTTCTCTCTTTTTCTTTTCAGACTGGGATTTCGATGTGCAAAAATAAATTAATATATAGAAATCAATATCATATCAATTCTCAACACTACAAAATCTGGAGTAACCAACCATGTTGTGAAACTGATGCCACCGCAGAAGAACAGGTCAACAATCCTAATCCTCTTCCATTGGAACTAGTGGAATATTGAACCGGTCTTCTTCCACAGGTTTAGTCACAGGAGCTGGAGGTAAAAGCTAGTCAAGGAACAAACTCCTTCAACATCACATTAATTAGTCCAAAATCCAAACAAAAGGAACACTATCAACAGCATAGATCAACTCCAGTTTCAAATCAATCCATATGGTATGGTTTAAATAGCTGTGTTCGAACTTTCAAGAACGCATCGAATTCTAAGCTATCTGGACGAAATTCGTAATTTAAACCTATTTAAGATGTTTTGAAAATGGACAATTTTGTTGGCCAACAAAAATCGTAGCATAAAGAACACAGATGAGATAAGTCTCCTGCCTGCAAAAAGATATTTAACAATAATAATACGAAATTTAACTATGTTCAAGGATATTTGTAGTAGCGTCCTTCTCACCACGACTGCGGCTATTATTTAGTTCCCTCATAATTTCTGGAGTAACCTATATTCCAGAAGGCAAATTCTAAGATAATTGGCACCATACTGGAAAGTAATATTAAGATTTGTGAAGCTACAAATCAAAACAATTTAGTCTTACATCTTTGTGCCTGTGACTTTGAAGAAGAATTCTAATGTTTGCTTTATCTTCCAACCGCAGTTCATTTTTATACCTGCATGAGATGTACGCAAAACTAGTCATAAGTGACACCACAATATTTGAAACAAGGCATTCAAATGTATTTGTGATATACTAATTGTTGAAACTAATATTAGTTATTATTCTGAAGAAAATGAAATCTACCACATTAAAAGGGAACAGATAACAAGATTTTTTTTTTTTGCTAACCTCTGCACAAATGCAAGCAGTGATTGGTGCCATATTACAGGCATTACTCGCGTCTCGTCTAGAAACTTCAAAAAATGCGCAACGACTGCATCAACTACACGGTATGGCAAAGCATATTTCTTCTCCAAGATAAGCTTGATAAAATAACTTCAAAAATTAAAGGAAGACACTTGTTAGGTACTGCACAAGGAGATGTTATCACACCAATTCTAGAGAATTCATGTACAGAGAAAGTTCATACAGAAAACCATGGAAAAAACAATAGCTAAACAATTACGATCAAAGTAATTTACACAAAAAAAAAAAAAAAAAAAAAAAAAA
>NW_019268540.1:651951-754711 GCF_002738365.1 Cucurbita moschata
AGATATACGACTCTTTATCCTAAGAAAAAATCTATATAATTTAAAATCTAGGTGCTCTGATACCAATATGTCACAACCCAAATTTTAAGGGTTCAAAACTCAAATAGAAACTAAAATTGAGAGTGAAAATAAATAAAAGTAAAAGTAAATTAATATAAAATAATAAAATGTTGTAAAATTAATATGAGATCGAGAAAACCACACAACATTAAATATAAAATAAAATAAAATTATAAGACGGTGTTGTTCAAATTTATCCAAATAGAAAAAAAAATGTTTGGGATACAATTACAAAAAAAAAAAAAAAAAAAAAAAAAGAATTTCATCAGTAATCCAAAATGTACAAAAATACTGGCAAAGACATGACACTTCCCCCCAATCAAAAGAACAGAATATTGCCATCACCCTTCCCGCATCCCCCCAAACAACCACCAAGGATATTATTAGTGGCATAATTGTAAATACTTAGTAGGTTGATTATAGTGAATGGTGTACATACATGGAGGACGTTGGGGTTTGAGAAGTAGACATAATTTTGGATATTAGTCCATGGTGGATTTTCAGAGAGAAATAGCTATTGAAATTTGTAATTATGAACAATATCACTACCATGAGTTCACAATTAATACCTCGTTGTACCACAATATTCCATCTCTGCGAGCTTGAATAATGCAACACTGCAAAAAGAAGACAAATCCAAACCCTTCAATTAAACAACTCTGTATAAAGCATTTCTTGTTTTTGTCTGTGTACCTGATCTCGGGAAATAAAATTTTAAAATTGATACTAAAGTTACTAACTTGCCTTGAATGAAGCACGGGAATCGTAACCTTTTCGATAATGCTTCCAATTATCACTGCCTCCCTCAGACTACAAGTGCCAGACTGTAGAAAGAAAGAACCAAGGTTTCATTAGAGTACCATAAATTAAAAAAAAAGCAATAAAATTAAGAGCTCTACACATTGCTGAGGTATCACTTTCAATATACACTATACAGTGAGAATCAAGGTAAAGTGGAGAAAGCAAAAGGAGTTGAAGACTGTAGACCCATAAGTTCAGTGGCCAGTGTGGACAAAATAATAGCAAAAGTAAGCACAGAAGGATTAAAAATGGTATAAATGGAGACAAATCATTGACCCAATAATCTGTGGATAAAGAATAAGGGGAAGACTATGAATTATAAGAATGAAAGGATGGGCGTATATGGTACAATATTTTCCATCTTCCTCAATGGAAGACCGAGAGGTAGAATAAAGCTTCATGAAATTAAGACAAGGGGATCCATTGGCTCCCTTTCTATTTTAACTAATTTTTATTGAGCAGAATTTTAAAAAATGAACATCCAATGGAAATATTCAAGGTTTCTTGGTGTGCACTGGTGTTTCTCTTGTATCCCATCGCCAATTTGTAGATAATACAAATGATTTTTTGCTACAATAAAAAGAAAATTATTGAAAATTCAAGGCATATACTACTAAAAACTTGAAAAATTCCATTGAGATCAAGGAAAAACTGGGAAAAAACCCCATCATCCCCATTATTAATCATCATTCTTGATTATCCCTTTTTATAATTTAATAGTGCCCAAAACATCAGAAGATTCTAAAGCTCATGAGCAATAGCTATATCTAATAGGGCAAGAGCCTTCATATCTAGATTGATTCAAACCTTCCCATGATAAAATTTAATATCCTAACATAAGCTACTTCAGAATGAATATGAAAGTAGGAACCAAAATTCATGAAGAAATATAATGGACATGAGATGTCATGGTTAGGAATTACATACCTCACAAAGAGGAAGCAAAATCCCTTTGAAGAAGGCAGTGGGTTTATAAAGGGACTTTTTCAATGCTTGATACAAAGCAAAGTGTAACCGCTTATTCTTCTGAATGTCTTTCCTTACAGCTGGAAGCAAAACAAGCTTATAGAATTTCTCCACCTTTTTTACTCCCAAATTGGATGCAAAAATTCTAGTGGCCTGAAACATTGCATTTGGTGACCAATTTTCAGGCTCAGTTAAATATAAAACTTCCTCCCAGAGCGGCATGGAAGGGATGCGTTTGAAAGCTTTGGGTACTTTCCCAGCCATATATTTGTTGAGAGATTTTCCCACTCTGCATGAAGTTTTTCGATTTAGCTCAAACATATATCCCAGCTTTCTTTTTCTAAATAACAACAAGAAAATTGACATATTTTATACCCTTTGTATAAGTCTATGACTGAGGTATCTAATTTTGGCAGAGGCCGTGTACCTGCATTAGCAAACAACAATGGCAATAGAATCACAACATGAATCAACTATTATAAAACGTATCACCAAACTGAAACTTCACTAAAACATATCTGAACCTGAAGAGACGATAGCATCGTTTTCTTTGATTTTCGTCACGATAAGATCAGCAAGAGTACGTTGTGGCCCTACATCCTTTGATAAAAAAGCTTCCACTAATCGCTCATCTTCCTCAGCAATGTCCTCCTGATACAGAAGATAATTTGGAGGGGAAAAAAAAAACAATTGAAATCCGATAAACAAAGACGTAAAGCACGTTATATCAAATTCTTAGATTGGCGAACGCTACGCTACCTCCTCATAAGTACCAATTTGAGTTTGAGTTTCAGAGAATCCAGTAAAATCATCAATGTCATCCTCATCATCCTTGGGAACCTCTTCATCAGGAAGCTCAAAGAAAGGATTGGCGTTTTGATTCCTAGTTTCAATTTCATTTTCTTTCTGCTGAATACGAGCTTCTCTAAATATCTTGGAGCTCATTCCAGAAGATAAAAGCGTCTCATCCTCTTGATGATGGCGCTTTCTTGCTTTCGAATGCTTCGGCACAAGTTCGTTTTCCGTTAGAAAAGGCTGCGGGTTTCGCAGCCTCCTCTTATTCGGCGCCATGAAATAGGAAGTTGTAGACGAAGTGCGGGTTTCGTAGCGTTGGCTATGGCGGCGACAGCTTCGCGGGAGAATTGTGGAAGGGCGGAGACGGCTTCGGGAGAATTGTGGAAGGCCGGCGAGGGATTAAGGAAGGGTTTAGGTTACTTATATGGTGTACATTCAACCCGGAAACCCAACAACCCGGACCAACCCAACCCGAGTTTGGTTGGTTTGGATTAGCATTTCGGGTAGGGTTGGGTTAACCCGAACTAAATCCGTTCGGTTTCAGTTTTGTGGGACAAAACCTTCGGGTTGACCCGAGCCAAATAAAAGTATATAAATATCTACACGAAATTCTCGAAATTACTGGGTTTGTCAGAGTGGTTCTGTGGCTTGACTATTAACACTTGTGCTCGGGTTCGACGCCAGACTATAGAGTTGTAATTAGTTAGAATTTTTTCCTTATTTTAAAAATTGATTGGTAATATATTTCATCAAGATTTGGTTAATATATTCATGAATTTTTTATTGACATTTCCGAAAATTTTAAGCCTCAACATTTCGAACCTTAAATACTATTTGTATGAATTTTTTTAAATTTTGAATTGATATTTCCGAAAATTCTAAATCTCGACATTTCGAGCATCGATGTTTCGAACCTTGAGTACTATTGAGTTATTTACGTATAATCCAAAAAGTTACCATAGTAAAAAAACACAGATTAAAAAGATGTTTTAACCCCACCCGTGTAAAAAGACAACATGCAGAGAGGAACCAAAAATTCAAACAAAAAGGAACACGAACAAATAAAACACACAAAGATAGTTTTGCCTCAACAAAATATGGTATTCATTGAAACGTTATAATCACAAATTTACTCTAATCAACTCGAGCATAGCTCAATAGAATAAAATACGAATTACCATATCAAAGATTGATGGTTCAGTCATTTACCTTACGATCGTTGAACTTAAAGTCACAAATTACCTACAGAAGTTCGCCCGTTCGTCATCTTGAAAATGCAGTCAGTATGGAGGCAACGGTCATATCAAAGCTGAATGGATACTAATATCTATGTCAAATAGCTAACACAAACTCCAAGTTTTGGGGAACTCTGGTCCAGTCTACTGCCTAATTTCAACATATGGATGCACAGTGACTACTAGCAATGAACTACTGGAATTCTATCGTACGAACTAATGTGGTGGCGATGTCGGTGTAAGCTACAATGGCTCGTCTTTCTAATGAACAGATCTTCTTACCATGGCCTCCCTTTCCCTCCTAACCGGCGTGCCAGTTCAAAATCCTTTTTCACTGAATGGAAAGAACAAAGGAAATGGATAACATTTAGAGGATCAATACGTACAATTTGAACGATGACAGAAGATGATATCTAATGAGGAAGCCACTGGGAACCTAACAGAGTTCATAATCATGTTAAACTATTTACGAAAAGCAAGAAGCATGACAAGTTCAAAACGAGTTAAATTAACCAGGCTAACAATCCATAATCATTTCTTAACACATAGGAACCAGTTCGAAGAAGTATACGACGTCGAGCAACAAAAAGTGAACTATCTTAGTCCATATGCTTGCTTAGAAAATTTGTTTTCTGAGATGACAAGTTCAAAATGAGTTGAAAAGAAATTTATTCCATACTAACCAGGCTAACAATCCACAATCATTTCTTAACATACGAACCCGTTCGAAGAAGCTTACGACGTCGAGCAACAAGAAGTGAACTATCTTAGTCCATATGCTTGCTTAGAAAAGTTGATCATGTTGAGCATGACAAGTTCAAAATGAATTGAAAAGAAATTTATTCCATACTAACCAGGCTAACAATCCACAATCATTTCTTAACATAGGAACCAGTTCGAAGAAGCATACGACGTCGAGCAACAAGAAGTGAAATATCTTAGTCCATATGCTTGCTTAGAAAATTTGTTCTTTGAGCATGACAAGTTCAAAATGAGCTGAAAAGAAACTTATTCCATACTGACCAGGCTAACAATCCACAATCATTTCTTAACATAGGAACCAATTTGAAGAAGCATACGACGTCGAGCAAACAAAAGTATATTTTTACTATATTATAGTGACTCATGCAGTCTGGCCTCAACCACGCTATATGTTTCGATAGTATTGCTTTTCCTAAGAAGAATCTACTTGTAGCATAACGGTAATATCATCGAAAACGAGTAAGGTGAAAGCTGGTGCAGTGTGTAGGACACTGTTAATGATCGACTTACTGATTGTTACACGCTTCGCATGAATAGCACATAGCATTGTATCTTCAAATAGATGAACCAAAAAATCTTCTGCGGCCTACAAATGAGAGAAATGCAAGAAGTTTAATGGTACAAATTTACTTGATCTTAAGAAAATATAACCAAAAGCAAAAATACAATCAGCCTGCAGTAAAACCTGAATCAGGTAAAAAATCTTAGTAAATTTCAGAATTAAACAAGAGCTAGAGAGAAAACACACACATTCATACAACAAACTAACAAAGAACATTCTCATAAAGGAAGCTCATGTTCAGAAATCTTAGTAAATTTCAGCAACAACTCTTGTAAATTTTAGAACATACTTAACAGATAGTAAAAGGTACTGTCAACAAACTGCTAGACATGATAAATTTGCAAGTTGCAACAAGTTTTTAAAAAAATGAGCTTCAAATTCCCAAAGCTATTGCCATAAATAGTGTGGCTCAATCAAGAAAGTCATAGAAAATAAGGCTCAATCAAGCAAACAATAGAAAATAAGCAATTACTTCTTGAAGAGCTATTAAAGCTTCAGCTTGCCAACGTGTAACCTGCGGAGCCAACTGGTAGCTTACTTCTTTCACCTACAAAGGTTTTAAATATCACCATCAAGTGATCAAATTTCAACAGCAATACATGTTAAGTAATTAGAAAACAAGTAATATGTTCTTTCTCCTTAAAAACTGAAAACTAACAGAGCTCCATTTGAGGACAAAGGATATTTTGTTGCAAACGGGTTGTAATGCAATAGTGTAGAACATTTGGCTAGAGAGAAGAATTTTGTAAACGGCGGGTCGGCGGGGGTTAAGAAGATTTCAATGCCAATCCATCATTTCAAATTCTATGTTTTCTTCATATTTTTCACATCATGATTCGTTTCATGAGACAACCATGTGATCCTCCGATATTTTCATATCAAGAAAGTCATAGAATTTTGGCTCCTGTAATGTTAGGAATCACGACCCTCCATAATGGTATGATATTACCTACTTTGAGCACAAGCTCTCGTGGCTTTGTTTTTGGCTTCCCCAACCGGCCTCATACCAATGGAGATGTATTCCTTCCGATAAACCCATGATCAACCTCTTAATTAGCCGATGTGGACTCCTCTTCCAACAGTCCATGTAATTTTGTAGTTAACCCCTTCTTGATTGAAGTTATATTTTCATCCAAAAGAAACAGTCATATATATGCATAAAGTAAACTCTTATAAAAAGACTACATGCACCAAGGCTACGGTTATGGCAAAGAAGAAGACATCTCAATATAAACAAGAGGAAAACTTCTGGCTCCTTAATCAATTAGTGAAAACTTTAATTCAAGGGTGTCCTTGCATTCAAATAAACAAAAGGAGGAAAAAAAGAACCCACTGCGCGGATGAAATTGCTGGCTGGAATTAGCAGATTCCATGATTTCTGGAGTTGTCGAATTTCCCTTAACGCCACTGTCCCTGGTCTGAAGCGTCTTTTTTTTCCCGTTGTTCTTGATAGTGGACCTAAATTAAAGGAATAAGCCAGTTGAAGAAGCATATGCAAGAACATCGCTATCATCAAAATCAAATTGTTCTTGATTAAAAAGCCTGAATAAAAGAACTCACTCTGAGTTTGCCTCCCACTTTGTGTTCTTCCACTAAGTGGCTATCAATTTGCAGAAACAACTATTAATTAGCCAATTATACAAAAATAAATTGCACCAAAGTATTCCAAGCAAACCAAGATCACAAAAATTATTTTGAATGTACAAATATAAAGCTCTCTACAACCATAGGCTTTAAAACAAAACTTGTAGCAACTTCCAAACCCTGTTTGGGAAAGGCACAACTGTGAGATCCTACGTCCGTGGGGAGGAGAACAAAGCATTCTTGATAAGTGTGTGGAAGCCTCTCCCTACCAGACTCGTTTCAAAAACCTTGAGGGGAAGTCCGAAAGGGAAAACCCAAAGAGGACAATATCTGCTAGCGGTGGGTTTGGGCTGTTACAACAACTGCTTGAGAAGTTCTTTTCCTCGTATACTCTGGCACTGCTATAGCAAAAATTCTTTTCCATATGTACTCTAGCACATCTACAGAAAATGCATCAGCCAATATACTTTAGTGGAAAATTGAGGAGAGGACTTCCTTTCCTATTAGGGAATCCCTCTAGTCCAATTGATTGTTGTAGACATAAGAGGTCCACAAATCAAATCCAAATTGCTATATGCAACCAAGACTCCGAGATCATGGGTTGCAAACGTTACATCTTCGTAGTTAGAAACCAACTAGGCAATGTACTGTCACGTACATAGTTCGTAGACGTTCAAAGGGTCTACTTTCTACTTAAAACACATAAGAAGACAATTATCTCTCCTTTCAAACCACTTGGCCTTATATACTATTCATCAGTAGTAACCACCTCTATATAGTAACTTATATGTACCCTTTGATAAGTAAAACATATAGAGTTTAAAAACTATTCAATGAGATAGCCATAATATAGCTGACGTTGGATATGAACTTTAAAAAAATTATGTCCCTTGATAACTTTTGGATACAAAATTGAAGTACTTTTGCAATTTTTCTCTCCTAAATCTAGCAGTACAAAACTATTGATCACAATGTGGCAATCTCCTCTAAAAATTTCTCAAATTGGAGGTATCAAAACCTTGTCACAAGCTCAACTATTGATCACAATGTGGCAATCTCCTCTAAAAATTTCTCAAATTGGAGGTATAAAAACCTTGTCACAAGCTCACATCGCCTGCTAGTATCCGAAAACCTAACCAAACGACATACTAAGCCCTTCATTGTAGAAATGGTATGTATCATAATCATAGGATACCCAAGCTCTAAATGCTAAGCCCTTTCACCATCCATGAATGACTTGATAGGTGGAGCAACATCTACAAAGTAATTTGCTAAGCACATATGCGCTGAAATCTCATCGAAGAACAATCGCTAAGCGAAGCCGATAGTGCTAAACTTGAAATGCAAGAAGGTTACTTAGTTTTGCCACTTAATCTCTCCTTTTGTCACATTTTTTCAATAGGAAATTGGGTTTTCATTGAGAAAAATGAAAAATGTACCTACAAGAAACGACTTCAATTCAAAAGAACCAAAACTAGCTCATAAGTACAAAAGGCCTTAGCCACCAAAGCCTACAATGAGACAAAGGATCTATAAAAGGTCTATAATTTCTCTCGAGCAAAAAATGAAAGAATCACACATTTGCTACATCAAACAGTGGCAAAAATCGACAGGACAAAGATTTGATAAGTTATTCCCTCATTCCACTGTTTTCTCAGCAAGATACAAAGAAAGATTCATGCAATGGCAACATTCTCATCTTCCAAAATTCTTAAGTCATCGTATCAGCTAAAACCAGACTTCACAAACCCATACACTGAAATTTTCCTAACATCTTTTCCATCATACATAATCAAACAACATAAAAATGGTGCAAACATTCACGAAATGCTAAACATTGTCA
Source organism: Cucurbita moschata (assembly GCF_002738365.1). Lineage (NCBI taxonomy): Eukaryota > Viridiplantae > Streptophyta > Magnoliopsida > Cucurbitales > Cucurbitaceae > Cucurbita > Cucurbita moschata. The sequence continues at coordinate 660,560 of NW_019268540.1, forward strand.
CAAATTACGGGAAAGTGATACCGTCGACGGCGCAGCTGAGGAAGACGGTGAAGCTCCGGCAACTAAGATTTTACCAAAAAAAAAAAAAAACAAGCTGTAAGAAGAAGGGAAAAGAAAAGGCAAATGCAAAAGCAAAAACATTTCCATGAACAAAATCATTACGAACCCAAAAAAACCCCATGAATGAAAACGGGAAGTAAATCCAAATTACTGTGTGTGGCAGAGAGAACCTGATGGCTTGCGATTAGAGTTCCGTTGGGTTGGATGCTTCGCTCGCGCCATTGATTCAAAATTAAGAGCAGTAGCGCGAGAATGAGGAGCAGGCAGAAAGGAATTGGAGCTCTGCGCTGTTTCAATTTGGGGGCAATACTGCCCGCTTTCAAAAAGGGTCAACTAAAACACAACTTCCCGCTATTATTTTTAGCGTTTTAAAAAAAGTTTTATTAATATTCTAAATTTTTTAGTTTTTTTTTTTTTAATTTCAAAATTTTAATAATTCAATAAATAAATAAATATATTTATTATCGACAGCAGGGTTATGAAAATCTACGAGAAGCAACCGACCGTATTGTCTGCATCAACTGCCATTTAGCTAATAAGCCCATGGATATCGAGGTTCCACAAACGGTACTTCCTGATACTGTTTTTGAAGCAGTTGTTCGAATTTCTTGTGATATGCAACCTTGCGAACGGGAAAAAGGGGGTTTGAATGGGGGCTGTTCTTCTTTTAAGTTTGAATCAGCTCCGATTGTATTTTTTTTTAAAGAAAATATGGGCAATCTGTCTTTTCAGAGCTATCGTCTCACTTAAAAAAATATTCTTGTAAAAGTGTCCGTTCCTGGTCAGAAATATAATGAAATCATTTTTTGTAACACCCGCTCTTCGTCAACGCGATTAACAGGAGTTACCATCGACAACAAATAACAAACTCATATCCAATCATAAAACTCAAAATATTTAAAACAAGTACTTTTAACAACTTAAAATGACCAAAGTAAATTCTTGACAACGAAAAACATAATTACATAAACAGACCCAGACATGGATTCCTAGTAGTCCCTAGCCCGCTGGTCTCGTTCTCGGTTGACCTGCATCATCTAAATCTGGAAAGAAAAGTTATAATAATTTTGATGAGTAATTGATTACTCAGTAAGTAGCTAGCTTATCATTCAAGAGTTCATAACTAATCTTTCCCGGTGTTTTTAAGTTTTATTCATCATTGACTCCTAGTTTTCCTACTAGGGTCATCTGTTCGTTAATGAGGTATCTCAACTACCTCCAGCTAGGTTACTGACTCTCTTTCATATACCAACGGTCTGGCGGCCTGTTTATCTCATATACCAACGGTCAGGAGTACTCATGCTCCCTGACTTAGCACACAGCACGTTGGCCAGGAACTCCGCGGGAATTAGTAGACTATCATACTCATATAAATAAGTCATAGCTCAACAACCAATAAGCATATCTAGAGTCATAACCTTTTCATTAACATGCATAACATACTCACAGTTACTGCATGCTTTCATACATATATCATGTTCAACACATAGAACATTCTGACAAGTATTTATATCATGCTTACATCACAGGCAAGCAGTCACAATATACAATAAACACTCAATATCATCAAAGCTTATCATAACATTCTAAGCTCTTAATCAGGTAAACAACACACTCACATGTTGTAAAACAAGTTAAGAACTAGTTCATAGATCGATACGTTACTTACTTGGTTTCGAACTCATTTTCCCCCTTGAATGTACGTTTAATAGTATTTCAACACAATTCCTTCCTATTAGCCTATATTTTATCAATTTCAACATAAATATAGACCAATTTTGATAGGACAGGTCAAAAGGAGTCGAACGGGACAAACCGGGAGCCAAAATACCTGCTCACGCGCCAACACAAGGTCAGGATTCGTTTCTCACGCGCCTGATCCGCGCACAATCGCACTTCCACTCGCGGCCTCCCACGCGCCTCGCATGTCCTTCACGCGCTCGTCTTCAACCTCTCCTCCCTGCAATTTTTTTTTTCAATCTTTTTCCTTTAATACCCGTTGTGTCCCGAAGCAAAAATTTCATTTCTACAGCTCGAATTTCGTGCTGATTTCTTCTACAACTTTATAGATCTCCTAACTACGGTTCTAACAAGCCTTATTTCATAATTTATTATGCAGTATGAATCAAGATATCGAGATTTAAAGGTTCGGTGATATGGGTTTTTCGTTACCTTCGAATCACCGTCCGATTCAGCTCGTGGTCGTATCCCCTTCCTCAAAGGATTCCTCAGCAACAACCCCTCTTCCTTTACCCTCGATTGATGTCCAATTTTTAAGCAACCAAAACTCGAATTCTCAAAAATTTCCTCCTCTGTTTTCTGGGTTTTTCGCTAATCACTATTATTCGTTTTTCTTCCCTTTTTAAAACCTAATCAAGGCCCTAATACGCTTCCACATCCTCTAATAATCCACTCATCAATCCCACGCCTCCAGCCTACGCGTCCGCCGCCCCTCATCCCTCTTTACAGCAGCTGCTTCGATTTTTTTTAATTATTATTATTATTATTATTATTATTATCATCATCATCATCAAACACACAACAAATAAATACAAAATACATATTATCATTATTTTAGATTGTTACACTTTTTCTACTCTTTTCCCGAACCCTGTGACTAAGAAAGATGTTCACTTCTTAAAATATCCCGCAGGCGGGAACAGGAATATTTCAAAAATACCCATAAACCTTATCCTCATCAAACTTTCAATTTTTCTCTCCTTTATAATTTTTTATTTATTTTGTTATATATATATATATATATATATATTCAATTTTGTAAATTAAAATAAGTAATTAAAAAAATTATAATTTAGTTAATAATTCGAGGATGAAAAATAAATATAATTTTCAAAAATAGAAAATAATCAACCCTTAACTATATAGACATGAAATTTAATTTTATATTTAAAAGAGAATAATTAAATTTATAATTAAAAAAACCTTTAAATTAGCGAAAGATACTAAATTTATAGTGTTAAAATATTTATTTTAAAATAATATTTAAAAAAAAAAAATTATTTGTTGAAAAAGAAAAAATTAAGAAGTGGATATACACATATCGTTGTTGCCCGGTTGCGCCCATGAAAAAATCTCTGCGACTTTGAAGAGAGGGGTTTCTCCTTCAAGATAAACCCTAATCGGTTCCTTTCAATTCGCTCGAGCTGAGCAGGTGAGTTAATCTTTGTTGTTCTTCTTTATTTCTTGTCTCATAGAATCAACTGATAGCTCCAGTTTATGGATTCCATGGTACTTTTTTATTCGCCCAAAGCTTCGTTATCCATGTCCATACCTTTCGTTCTTCCGCATAGAGGTTATTTCTTTGAGAATCCTTCTTTGTCTGTTAAATCGGAATTTTGGGGGAAGAACTTGGATTTGCGGCACAGAAATGATGGTTTTTCCGGTAGTGATTTAAGAAAATCTCGTGTTCCTTTTCAACCGATTAGAGCTATTGTGAAACGGAGGAAAGAGCTTCCGTTCGATAATGTTATACAGAGGGATAAGAAGCTGAAGTTAGTTATGAGGATTAGGAAGATTCTAGTTCAACATCCTGATAGAGTTATGTCGCTTAAGGAACTAGGTAAATTCAGGAGAGATTTGGGTCTGGAGAAAAAGAGGAGGCTAATTGCTTTGTTGAAGAAGTTCCCTGCAGTGTTTGAGGTTGTGGAAGAAGGGGCATTTTCGTTGAAAGTCAAGTTAACGGCGGAGGCCGAAAGGTTATATTTGGAGGAGTTGAAGATCAGGAATGAGATGGAAGGCTTGTTGGTTATGAAGCTGAGGAAGCTACTGATGATGTCGGTTGATAAACGAATATTGTTGGAGAAGATTGCTCATTTGAGGACTGATTTCGGTCTTCCTTTAGAGTTTCGTGAAACGATTTGTCACGGTTATCCTCAGTACTTTAGAGTTGTAGCAACGGGGCGTGGTCCAGCCCTCGAATTGACTCACTGGGATCCTGAACTTGCAGTTTCTGCATCAGAGTTGGCAGAAGAGGAAAACCGAGCTATAGAGTTGGAAGAGAAGAATTTGATTATTGACCGACCGCTGAAGTTTAATCGTGTGAGGCTACCCAAGGGGCTTAACGTCTCAAAGAGTGAAATGAGGAGAATTTGTCAGTTTAGGGACATTCCTTACATCTCTCCCTATTCTGATTTCTCGGGGCTTAAGGCAGGTACGCCCGAGAAAGAGAAACACGCTTGCGGGGTTGTTCATGAGATTTTAAGCCTCACACTTGAGAAGAGAACTCTAGTGGATCATCTCACTCATTTTCGAGAAGAGTTTAGATTCTCGCAGCAGTTGAGGGGGATGTTAATAAGGCATCCCGATATGTTTTACGTCTCACTGAAGGGGGATAGAGATTCGGTCTTCCTCAGAGAAGCATATCGTAATTCTCAGTTGATCGACAAAGATCGGTTACTAATCATAAAGGAGAAACTCCGAGCTCTTGTTGCTGTTCCTCGAATCCGAGGCAGAGGAGCACTCAAAAACGACACAGATGGGGGAGACGATCAGCCAGATTATATGAGTGGTGATGAGTCATCTGATATCGATAACCTTTTGGACGATGATGATGAATTTGACGACAATGAGGATGGAGCTTTTGAGGATAATTGGAGTGATGAAGAAGATGATACCCCACCGAGTTTCAATGGAGATCGAGATGGCGAATCCATAAATATTGAAGCAAGGAAGCAAAGGCAGGTCGATAACTCGCAAAAGCTCGATCAGAGTCTTCTTTCTCCCGTATTACCCGATGGACGGCCCCGAGAAAGATGGTGAGAGGTATAAACTTGTCTATTTTGTAGTACACTCCTAGAAATCCTTAGGGACTGGATTCATGAATGTGCTCTGCTGTGCAGTAACTATGGTTTCTGTTCAAAAATACCAATGAAAGCTTTTCTCAAATCACGTTTAAGTCAAATAGATAAGAGAACGAGATACTGTACAAGTCCTTTAGTTTTAGCTCAAGATCCCAAGTTTTCGAGCCTCGAGTAGTAATGGTTGGATTATGGATATATCGCTCGTTAATGCTTACTATATAATTTGGTTGTTTTACTCGAATTTTTGTTAAAAGAAAAAAAAAACAATTCCCTTAATACCATCTACGCCGAATCGAAAGATTTGTCCTTTCTCAACCTCACCACTTTCACCTATCATAGGTTTCTGAACCGACCTATAATTCTTTTTAGAGGAACAAAGTTTACCATTTATCTTAAACTTCCCGTTCAACCAACTCTTTCTATACAATCAACGTTAAGTTTCAAGTTTAATCCATTTGATTTTCATATAGGTTTCGTTTGTGTCGAGTTTCCATGTCTTTCATCACTCAAATCATGTAGAATCACATTCTCATTACTAATGAGACCAGATAATATATTCCAGAAAATCTAACTTTAACCATAAGTTCTTCCCCGAATAAGATAGATGCATCATAAGTAATTGGGTTAGCATCTCAAAGTTCATATTATATACATAACACCTCAAGTATCCATACACTGACCAAAGCATTTCTATACTATAACACCTCAAGTATCCATATACTAACCGAAGACATTTCTATACTATCCATATATATCTATATCTATGACGATAGTATATCCATATATATCTATATCTATGACAATGAAAGCAAAATAGAACTCCACGTCTTTGGGAGTTCCACCGACCCACAAGAACAAAAACATGAGATACTATCCTAGAATTGAGGTAATATATGAAAACAAAATCAGAAGAGGATACTGGGCGAGTCTCCAATGAGATGACAAATCCATAGTAACAGAAAAATCGATTGGAAAGGCTTTCCTCCATTTTGTTCTTGCTTATATACAATATTGAGGAATCGGTTCGGCTGCATCCTGCAGCACAGCCATCCTCTCGGAGACGTCGGCCAGTGATCTGAGGTTGCAGGTTATTAAGGAATGGACAAAGAAACATGTCTCCTCCTTCGTGTTCCCCTCGGGCACATCCATGACAAATGAATCGACTACCAATGTTCCCGGCCTTCCATCGATGATTTCGGGATGGACAGTGATAATCGAAGCATAGTTCTGCAAAGAATTCAGAATCTCTCAAGCATATTAATTTTCAGATGTTCTCAACTTGTTACATAACTTGCATTAGGATTTGAAGTATCAGTGATAATCGAGTTTATACTAGAAAAGAAGATCATGTGTTTGAGAACCAGCAATATCAATTCCTTCTCAATTATCTTTAGCACTTACTCGTCAATTCCTTCTCAGTTCAACAGGGGAGTTTAGAACATCTACCAAACAAATTTATGAAAAGCAACCGCTAAAAGAAGAAATTAAGAACAAAAGAGAGCAATACCTTGAGCCTGTGATCACCACCAACAATCTTGACACCAAGAATATGTTCATCATCATCAAGAAGCTCCAACCTCTCAGTGCTGGTAGTAGCAGGAAGCCCAGATTTAACATTAACTTCTCTAAGACTCCCAATTCCAAGGTTATCGCCTCTAACCACACACCGACTCACGAAAGGCTTGTACCTCTGCGGCCGATCGAAGCTCCTCACCAACGACCATACCTAACAAATCAACAACAAAATTTAGAAACAAATCACGTTTTCATTTTCCTTGATCGAAAATGAAATAGTTGACAGAAATTGGGGGAAGTGCTGAATCTACGACCTAAAACACAAATCTAGGAATAAGGATGGGAAAGAAACAGAAACAAATTGAAATTGAGATGAAAAAGACGGAGGATCGACGTACGAGGTGAACAGGAGCTTTGATGTGCTTGAAAACGGCGGAGGAGCACTGGTTGCCTGCCGGATTATGTCTGTGGTGGCTCTGAATGTACTGCGACTCCATGGATTTGGGTTGAAGATGATAACGAGAAAAATGGGTGAAGGAGAAGGTTGAAGAAGCAGAGAAGTATGACTTTTTTCGCTTACCCAATGCTCTGCCGACAAATTCCCCCCCTTTCCTTTTATTATTTATTATCTTATTTAATTTCATATTTAAATTATATAAATTTTTAAATTTATATTTGAAAATATTTTTAATTTGAATTAACTTATTGATGTAGATCATTTCATTCTTCAAGAAAATTTCGTTTTTTTAGTTTAAATGAATTCAATAAAAGAGTTTGAGGTCGGGATATTTTCTTATTTGGGATCGCGTGCGGTCTTCTATTGCATCTACGTCTACGACTCTTGTAATAAAAAGTTTTCATCTAAGAATTCGATATTACTTCATTTAGGTAAAGCATGACGGTGATCTCAACTTCGATAGCGGCAAGCATTGGAATATAAATTTTTTTTTTTTATCTAAGCATTAAGATTTTACCTTATATGGGTGGGGACAGGACATGACCATAGGTGGTGAGATGGAAATAGATGGAACAATAAAGATTTAGTGGTGCCACGTGTTTGATTATTTATTGCCACGTGATGTTCAAAATCTACGTGGAGGAAGGTAGTTAGGCCATTTCATTTACTCAATCACATAAGCTATATTAATCTTAGCCCTTAAACTGAAGTACCGTTGACTCTATTCTCTTGAACTGAACATATTGTTGACCCTGTTGACTCTATTCTCTAGAATGGATGACTCTACAGTTGACTTCTATTCTCTAGGACTGTGAATATACTGTTGACTCTGCTCTCTAGAACTGTTGAACATATTGTTGACTCTATTCTCTAGAACGGTTGAACAGTTAACTCTATTATCTAGAATTGTTGACTTTGTTCTCTAGGACATAGACCGTGGTTGACTTACTTGAGAGACTCAAGTTTTTCAAGAACATAGACCTTGGTTGACTTACCCGAGGACCCAAGTTTTTCAAAATACTTGTCAAAAACTCAAATAATTTAGTTGGTTGACTTTCATCTAAGTTTTGGTGGACTTACTGGAGAGGCCTAAGTATTTCAAACCGAAGTCAGACACATGAACATCGCGCCAACATAGACCTAAGTTTAATGGGTTGACGACAAACTGAGATGAGTATAAAATGATAAATTTAGACAAAAAGGATGTTTGAATGCTGCTGCTGCTATCATTACTATTCTGTCAATGTCAAAGTCAAAGTCATGTGCAAAAAGGAAGGAGTTTGTAAAACAGGAAAAAAAAAAAAACAAAAAACTATTACAAAGTGAAGTAAGACTCTAAATTGGCAGTCCTAATGTAATGTATTTTTTTGTGACAGTGACAGAACTCCCAAGGAAACAAATCGTGTTGTAATGACATGGATTTCTACATTCTAACTTCATTAATCGAGCGTCTTCGTCTTCATCTTCGTCTCGCCCGACACCCACGACCTCCTTCCTTCACCTGCCACTTTTCTGTCCCTCTAAATGGGATGGATTTCGCTCTTTAATATACATACAAACTACCGTGCGCCATTGGTTTCTCCATGAGAACCTTTTTTTTTTTTTTTGACCCGGAAGATGCTTCACTTGACAAGCCGAGTAAGAACGAGCTTTCAGAGACCTCGTCCACTTGTCGACACCTACCTCGGTTCAAAATGCAATAGGCAGGCAGATCGGATCACCCTCAGCTCGACCAGAAGTTCCTCTTTGATATATTTATTTGCCAAAACAAAACAAGGGAGAATCCCCAAATGTGGATGCCCTCGGAGGAAAAACAGTGCAAAGGGTAGGGGGTTCCTGATGCGCATTGCTCGTATCGGCGGTGCACGGTTATGGCTCCTGAGATGGCTGCAAGCTGCAAGTAGAATCAAAGTACGCAACCAACACAGCTCGACAGTCATGTCATACCTTCTTTTTCAGTTGATGCTTTCCTATCTTGGAAAATAGTTCGGTCGTGAAGGAGATTGAGCTAAGGCTACCTTGGTAGACGAGGCGAAGGAGGTTCTTCGAGAGGAGTATGTTGATTCGAGCTACCATGAAACCTTTGATCCTCAAATGCTCTACTCATTCTGCCTCCTTCATTCATTTGAGGCATTTCGTTTACGTTGGAAAAACCTACAGGTCCAAGAGATCCAAACTCGAGCTGTTCTGCAGGTGAGCCATACCCACCATTATGATCCAACGGATAAAACATCACAACAGAGGGCATAGAAGGTCCATTAGAGGACACCACGCCAGGATTCATGCCTGGTAGTGGATACATGCCATAAGTCATACTAGTTGTACCACCCTGGGTGGAGTTCGGGCGGAGCGGACCATTCTGGGAAGGATAAGTCATGGAATCATGTCTATGTGAGCTCCATGCTCTTTCAGCTCGATTCTCACTTGAAGACAAGCGGTCTAACCTGGAATTCGGCTTGTCAACTTGACCACGGCGACTAGAGCCTCGTGATTTTGGATTGATGTTCAAGTTCCCTTCTCTTTCACCATGACTATCACTTCTATCGTAGCTATAGTTTCCTCGTCTAGAATTTGACGAATGTCGTTCCCGTGCTGAGGCCTTCTAGAAAAATTAAAAGAAGTGAAGTAAAAATCTCGAAAAGGAAGAATAGCATGCTAGGTATAACTCAAACCATTCAAGAAGGCAAGGAACCACCTAACCAGGACAAACAATTGAACAGCAAACATAGTGCAGGAACAAAAATGCAGAAATTTTCAGCCAGAGAAAAGGGAAACAAAAGAAAAACATGAAACAAACAAATAGTAATTAAAGTTGTCTTCCTAGTTTGTTTCTAAATGAACTTAATTCGATATAACAATAGGAACGAAACGGGGTACGTGTACTCGAAGAAACTGTTCATATAACAGCTGAACCAACAAATCATTAAATAAGGGAAGAAGTTTCTTACAGGAGTTGGCAAGTATGTTCCGGTCCCACTGCGATGTCTCGGCATTTCATCAATGTAATGCTGATATATATTCGGCCTGTTAGAAACGGACTGGAGAGGAGCAACAGGAACTAAACGAGACCCATAACCCAGAGTAAATAAGTTCATGTTGGCTGAAAGAGGTCTTCCAGGACCATCCCATGGAAAACGACCCTGTAGGTAGACAGGAGGTACGACTACAGGTGAAGGATAAATCACAGGTGAAGGATGCCGAGAGTTCTGGCAAAACCGCCCGTATTGCAAGTTTTGCCAATGACTTGCAAAATCACTATTAAGAATGTCATATTTGGGATCTGAAGATTCAGTGGAGGAAGACCCTTTCACAGGATTAGAGATGGTTAAAACATCAGGCTTATTATGTCCTTCGGAATCGGTATTCTGAGCCGAATCAACATTATCCAAGGATTCCTCCTCGCTGAAATGACTAGTTGAAGCATCCGAAGTTCCCGTCTCTGATGGAATATTATAAACTGGAAGCATTGTAACAAACGGAACGGGCGGCCCTGTAGGATAAAAGGCAAAAGGAACCACCCCAGAATTGTCCCCAGCTCTTTGTCTAGAACCTTGGCCCAAGAGCATTGGAGAAAATGGTATTAGTGGATCTGACCCAGGAGTATGGGGTGGTTCAAGTCCAGTTATTTGATGCCTTGTAGCATGCATGGATGCAGCCATCGATTGAGGTCCACCGCTTATTTCGGCCATTTCGGTACCTATAGTTGGTAGGTGATTCCAATCTTTGCTATCTTCATCAGTCGCGATAGATGAATGTTCAGAAACATTTTTGCCTTTCCCATAAGAGGAGGACAGCTCAGAGGTATTCGATTTCCATCCCCGTTTCTCCCTAGATGATTTTGAGGCTCTTGAAGGCAACTCGTCCCAAGAACTTTCGGTGGTGGTCTTATTTCTTAGGCCACTAGATTGTGTGGGAGTGGTCAATGGCCTAAAGGACGATGGTTTGTCATCATAACCTGCTTCATTCTCTCGGTCGTCTTGATAAGCATTAGCATTAACATTCCCATCCTTCATTGCCACTCGATTTTCTTTCGCATGCATTTTATGGGGAACAGTAGTACTGCCAGATGCTGACATTCGAGACGAAGGAACATAGTTAAGACCTCCAGAAGTTGACTGCTGCTTATCTTCTGTCTGAGACACTTCGAATCCCTCATTGTCCTGATCGAACCCCACAGTAGAACTTCTATCTTGCTCGTGCCAAAAGTCTTGATCACCCTCTCGTGAATTAATTTCTACCGAACTAAAATTTTCATTGCCCGAGTCAATGCCATCTTCTGAACTTGTTAATCCCATGCCAGGGAAATACTGAGTCAATGGAGAAGGAACAAAACCTTGTGGGAAATGCATATTTGTGCCCCAAGGAGTCTCAATCAAGGGAATATTGGTGGGAACCATACCTCCCAAGCTCCTAGGAGCGTAGCCCACAGGGGCTAAAACAGAGGAAGGTAATGGAAGAGGTAGGTGACCTGCCGTCAAGTTCAGTGGCAGATGAACATGTCCATTAAAATTAAGGGCCGAAGATGAAGCCATCAAGTTAACAAGATCTTGCTCCTCTTGATGCATCGCCAATGTCCCAGAAATAGAAGCAAAATCCTCACCAACAGTCCCCGGGCCAGACTCATTCTGGAAACTATTTGAACCACAATTGGAATCACTAGCAGCATCAATGCTCTGACGGGATGGGATATGTCTAACCGTAGAAGGATCGTCGATCAAAGACCTCAAGTGGTTTTCCACATTATCAGATTCAAGGTTCTTCCTCCTGCTGGCATCTATTCTGTTAGAATGGGTTTTTCCACTTTCAGGAACTCTGTTACGCCTTGATGGAGATGAAACTTCACAGTAGGTGTCGGTAAGCTCTGGGCTAGAACGTGTCCTCGCAAACAGAAACCTTCCCTGTACATCATTCACAAGGTTCTCAGGTTTGGAATATCTCTGACTTCTATCTATAACGTTACCATGATTGTAGTTCGTTTCTTTCCTACTAAGATCAGAGGACCTTGAGTTGTTTGAGCTGCCAGAACTCCTTTGTGCTTGATTACGAGAAGTCGTAGTAGCGTCATTTCTAGCTGCATTTTCCGTGGGAGAATTACCTTGAAGGGAATACACAGTATGAGAGCCACGCGACCAAACATCTTGGGTTTCACGACCAGAAAAGTTTTCATTTCTTTTGCTGTTTGATTTATTTCTGAGATTCGAAGAACCATAAGAATGCTCTGATAATCTCCCGTACTTCAACTCGGTCTTTGGAACATCCGGACGTTGACCACTGCCATGTCTCTCCCACGTGTTCAAAAAAAATTGGTTCAATTCTAAAAGGATGTCTTCTCTGGGGCATTCAAACAATCGTGCCAGTCTTTTAGCTCCAAATGCAAATGCACTGCGTATCCTGAAGAAGTTACCTGGGAAACACATGTACCACAACTGAGGTTGATGCCAGCAGTTACAAAAAAAAAGCAAGCAGCAGAAGAACCATGCATTTCTATAATAAACATGAAGCACTTAAGCAAAAAAATAGTTCATAAATCCATTCACCACAAAAATGGATATGAGTGCATCCAATCATCATACAAACCCATAAAGAATATTGCTTGTTCATTGAAAGGACACTCTATAATTAACTATCAAAGCCAAATACAAACAAACCTAGCAACGATATGTTAGGCTAACAATAGTCGAAATATATAAAAAAAATCATTATGAAAGATCACATCCATATATGCAAGGGGGGTGGAAAGAACGAGGAAAGCATGATTTCGTGGTACTATGTGTAGAAGAGAGAAGTTAACTTCTCAAATTAGTCTAGCAAGTTCGGTATGGCGCATTGTTCACCCTAATCTTTATAATTATCATTGATACGTATAACAGTTCGGTATAACCAAGTTCGGTATAACAATCTAATCATTGATTCGTATGATAATATCAACCTTCTAACTTAAAATGACAACAGAAATGGAACCCTTTCTATAATGTTCCGAGTCCCAGATGATTCACATCCTCTTAGGGCCTAAGACTTTCTGCACCCACCAATTGCTCCAATGTAAGATTCCAAGTTGTTGAACAGATATCGGTAAAAAGAATCGTCTTTTACGCAGAAGTAAAAAAGATGTGTTATTGATAAACAGCAGAGCCTGGTCGAGTCAAAACCAAACAATCGGAAAACTAAAAATTATGAGTAATGAGGTTAAGCCACAGTCAATTAACATTAATCAATAACAATTAAGACCAAAAATACAAGCCTACCATTCTTATCCTCATTTTAATGCCTAGAAATACCAACTCTCTCTTGGTGAGCAACTAGCTTACTACAAGAAATAATGATTTCTGCACCAACAAGAATAGATTGGTACCAAAAGGTCAAAGGTTTAGAAGTTCATACCTTTGCTTACACTACGCCCAAGGTTGTTGTTTACACGCAAAGGATCTATTACATTAAAATATTTAGAAACAAAAGGCTGCCCTTGATTCTCGTGGCCCCCAGGAAAAACAGCATATACCGAACTGCATGCTTCAAGAAATAACTTGCTGAGAAGTAAATCTCCACCATCTCTACGCGGAGGTTCAGCTGTAAAAATCTCGAACACATTAATGAGTGATATACCTATCAATAGAATAACTATTAATTTATCATAAACTTCAATTACAATGTACCTGTCACGTCTGGGAGGGAACTAATAGGTACAGGACCCCATAGGCTAACACAAAAATTATCCCAGTCAAACTTGCTAAAGAACTCCAAAAAGCGATAAAGGACCTGAAACGCCAAAGAAACACTTGCACAGATTGGTAAATGAATAAAACCTACAAATCGAACGACAGAATAAAAGAGTAGTAACCTCAAGGGGACCAGCAAAGGGATTGTTAAACACATGAAATATGTAGAGGACCAAGGTTTCCAAAGCATAAGTAGATATAAGCCCATGGTGTGCACCCAATATTCGACTTTCATAATAACACCATGCTTTGATCAGTATAATGCTTCGCTTGAACAAGTGGCTTTGGTTTATTAAATGGTCAACCTACAAAACCGGAACAAATATATGAGAAGTTGAAGATATGATTATAATCCTCAATCATCACGCTACAGCATTTTTATAAGTTATAGCTGATGAAAGGGCTTAAGGGCACGGTCAATGAGGAAGCACCACTCACCTCCTCCAGGAAACAAAGGGTGCACAATCCACCAAGCTGGTCAAATGAGATGTCTACAACTATATTTTCCACAAGGCACTTGATTATCTTAACCTGCAAAATGTATAGGAGTAACATAAGACATTAACGTTCTAATTCATGTGAAATATCATCCAGCGTCGAAAGTGTATTCATAGTAGTAACGATATATAATCATGCGTGGAAGCTAGCTAATCAAAAAACGATTATAAACTGTTACTTTAAAGCTCAATGTATATCCATGAACACCATGGTTTAACAACATACAAAAGGCAAACACGCGAACACCCTCTTAACACATGTTCACGAAAGCCAAACATGCCAGAACATCAGCAGAATCATCTACAGCATCTGCTAAGTAACGAAATATGATAACTGAACATTCGATTGTAAATCAACATTAAGCCATAAATTGAGATACATGGACATCCTTCTGAAATGTGAAAGATTATGCAGAATAATTAATTTAAGACTCTAAAAGAAACGAAACAACAAAGTATAAGTATCAAATGACTGCCCAATAACTATTCCCTGTTTCATCAGCAGTAGGGATAAAATAAAATTGTTTAAAAATGTGTTTTAAACGAGGACAGGCGCAAGAAAACTGCATACTTGGACGAGCCTACTTAAACAATCTGAACAGATTCCAATTTGATACATGAACATATTCAGACATTACAACAATGTTCAACTAACGCTACTTTCGAAGTACTTAGTTGAACTATCATAATTTAATGCGAAACCAATTAATACCTTAATCTTTTAGAAGGCTGGAAATACCTTATAGTGTTCTAAAAACTACATAGATGTATTCTGCTGGTTCTATGAAAAATCCAATAGTAACAAAAAATAGTAGGAGGAAGACAAGAAATTAAATACTAAGATCAATCCATAAGAGGTAAATACTGAACTGAGAGGGATCTACCTCAGCTTTAATGTATTGAACTTCTTTTACACGAAATTCAGCATTCTCGTTCTTCTCCTCACTTTCAAGCATATCCCGAACCTGATGAGCCCATGTCTCCTTCAAATTGTGATTCCGGCTAAATGCTGTTAGGTCAATATCTCCATCAGGCAAATATGTTTTCAAGGGAACAGACCCAAATGTGAAGACCTGCACGTTTTAGTCATAATTTGAGCAAAAACAGTTGAACAGAAAAAATTACATTACGTAAAAATTTTGCAATTATGAACAAGCGTGGAAATAAGTCCCTAACGTGCACAACACAATGTAGCCCAACTACTCATACTTTTTTTATTAGATAAGCCATGAATTCAACAAGAAAAACATAGTTAAGATGAGGATAGAAACGCAAGACACCTGTCCACCAAGGTCAAGAAGATTATATAAATTCTTCGCCAATTAGCTCGAGTCAAAAAAGAAAAAGGTGACCGGGTGGTGCATCTGTTTTTGAAGTTTAAATATAGTAGTAGAGTTCATGTTCTTTTCCTGAAATACAAAATGAAATCATTCCCTTGTTTCATCTTGTACAGCACGTTGTTACAGGGTGATGCAAAAAACAGAGCAAGTGCAGCCATATTTGTTCAGCTAATACTCATAATGGCTTCTACATATTATAATGTTAATGACAATTGGTAAGATCACAGCATCATTTTTATGAACTGAACTATATTATAAAAGGTAGTGATGCACTAGGCACAGATAAACATTTCAAAAATATAACTAAATAAGATGTTTGAACACAATGGGTAGCGATCTTTTAACAGCATATGGATATTGACAAACAAACTACTAATAACAAGTACTTATCACACAAATTCAAGAAAGTGATGTACTACAGAGCACATTAACCATAAGAGACGCTTAACCACATTTCCATATACCGAACAACAAACTGGGGATTTTAGATGCCATTGCACCTGGCAAGGGAAGCATTTCATGATCAGTCGTTGCACATAGTCTGCAACGGCATTTCGCCTGTCTTCGGCGGGAGGATTGGGCTGAATGCAGGCAATTAGCTCGGCGGTTCGCGCCTCCGCCTTCGACCATCTGTCTGAATCAAGAACGCGCATGACTGTAGCTGCCTCATCGGGCAATAAACCGTTGGGCAATAGCCCACTTGGTGGCTGTGCCCACCCCTCATGTTCGCCCATGCAAGCCTAGACTTTCCCACAACTCAATTAACTCTACGACAATTAGACCGCCACAAAGAAGAGATTATATTTCTTCCTCCTTAATCCAAAAACAAACCAAACAACAAGCAGAAAATAAAGACACTAAGAGTGGAGTAGCTAACTAAAAAGAGATTGAAATTAAAGAATTTCCCCAAACCTTTTGATTAGGCTCTTAACAGTCAAAAATGAAACTTCGAGTAGTCGATAAACCAAACGCGATACAATTCCTTCCCCCCTGCGGATTCGTTCGCGTTTGAAGTTAAAAATTGCCAAAAGCATAATCAATCCGAACAAGCACACAACAATCCTGAACAAAAATTTCAGGATCCCCAAGTTAAAAATCAAATTTCCCAGAAGAAAAACATACCCAATAGAAAAGAAGAGAAACCAAGAAGACACCCAAATCTAATCTAGCCACGAGGAAGAAGATGAAACCCTAGGAAATGGATGCCACAAATGGAAACCCTAGAAGGAGTTAACAAAAGGGGCGGTGTATTATGAAACCCCAAAACACAAAAACAAATCCAATCCCAAAAATGTCGGAACTGTCGGCGAATCAGAAATGAAGGTCAGAAGAACTCAGAAGGGTTGGAAGATAAAGAAGAAACAAGAAAGTTGGGGCACAAAGTAGCGGGAAATGAATGCTGAAGAAGGGCGGATCAAACACAGGAAGATTAACAACAACAAACAAACAAACAAACAAAAAAAAAAAAAAAAAGGGTTTGTGAGAACGAAGAGATAAAAGAGAGAGAGCAAAAGAAGGAATCAATCAGAGATAGTGAGTTGGGGAATTGGAATATGGGATTGAAGAGAGAATGCCACAAAAGAACGGTTTTGACGTCGGAGGATGATTGTAAATTTGAGGTTTTCCCCCAAAAAAAAAAAAAAACTCAAATTTTCAAATAATTTTTTTTAATCCAATTTCTTCCATGAATTTGTTATTAATTCTTTTTTTAAAAAAATACATATATCATTATTTAATTTTGTAATTTTTTCTATTATTTATTCTCACAAAAATATTTTTTTATATATATATATATTTAAATTAAATTAAGTAAATAAGTAAAGATAAAAGTTTGAATAAACTGACTCCCAACCTAACTCATAAACTTTATGACTGTAACGGAATTGCTTTATCGATCGGTTCAAGAGTTTATCGAGCTTGCAAAAACCGTCTTTCTGATAATTCGAATAATTTAGTTGGGTCTGAGAAATGTCACGACTCAACCCAATCCGTTTACATTTGTGGCCCATTGATTCTAATTTGTTGGGTCCATTTTCGGTATTTTTTTATATTATTATAAGATTTTTTTTACTTTTATTATATGATTTGTTTTATACGCAAACATTTAGGTATTTAACTGATATATGCTAACTAAATATATATTAAATATTAAGGTTCGTTAATTATATTCTATAATTATTCATATATTTTTTAATTTTGAGATATCTTATGATGCACTTTGTTATGTTATAATAATATATTATCAAGAGATGCATTTAATAATTTGACAACAATTTTATAATATAATATATTTAAGATAAAGTTTTTATTTCATTAACTTTTTTATTATAAGAAAAATAAAATTCCATTTTATAAATATATGAGAAAACTCCTAATTATAGGTTTTTATACTTTTAAACTTTATATTAAAAAATATAAAAATCAATTCTTTAAAATAATTCAATCTTTTAATAATAAATTTTGAGAAATTGAATTTATCTACGAACATACGCATTAAATAATAATGTTTGCTTAACGACTTCTTAATGCCTCTTACTAATGGTAATTGAGTTGGGATTTTTGAATAAAGAGATAATAAAATTTAATACAAATAAATAACTAATTGATTATAATAATAAATAATCATTAATTTTAATTATTGAAAAATTAATGTACTTGTGAGTAAAAAGAAATCATTTATTTAATATTTTTTAGTTAAATAAATTAAATATGTATTTAAATAAATTATTATTTTTATTTATTATAATAAATAAATAAATTATAATAATTTTGTTAAATTAATATTAACCCATAGATTTCAATAGATGGATGCCTACTAAATTTTTTAGTACCATCCAATTTTAAATTAGAATTTTTCAAAATATATATGGGAATCCGGTTGAAAATTTAATTTCAATATTTAAAAATAAATAAATAGTTATTTTATGATAACCCATTGAATGTCTAATCAAAATTCAAAACCTTTTTTTTGACTAAAGAAGTATTTATGTAGATTTAGGTTTGAATCGTTAGATGAACACGATTCTCCACAATGATATGATATTATCAATTTTAAGCATAAACTCTCGTGATTTTGTTTTAGGTTTCTCCCAAAGGCCACATACAAAGGGGGGTGGATTTATTTGCTAGCAGTAGGTCTGGGTCATTACAAATGGTATCAAAGCCAGACATCGGACAATGTGTCAGCCTTCTCGCTGTTCCCGAAAGGGGGTAGACACGAGACAGTGTGCCAATAAGAACGCTGGGCCCCAAAGGGGGGTGGATTTGGGAGCGGTCCAACATCGATTAGAGGAAAGAAAGAGTGTCAGCAAAGACGCTGGGCCCTGAAGGAGGGTGGATTGTGATGTCCCACATTGGTTGGGGAGGAGAGAACAAATCACCATTTATAAAGGTGTGGAAACCTTCCCCTAGCAGACACAATTTAAAGCCATAAGGGGAGCACGAAAGAGAAAGCCCAAAGAGGACAATATCTGCTAGTAGCGGGCCTGGGTCGTTACAATAAACTCATGATCATTCCCTAAATTAGCCGATGTGAGAGTTTGATAGACGAGAGAAATGTGATATTACTATCAAAGAGCCCTTACTTCCATCATGTTAAAAGGGAGGCTCCTCGTTGCCATTTTCTAATAAATACATACAACTTTCATCAATATTGTCTAATAGATTAGGCAAAAATGTTCAAAACTCCCTTTAGAAGAGCTTGGGATAATACAAAACTGAAGAATCTATTCTTGAATTGGAAGATTTCAAAGGCAAACCTATAGGAATATATATATTTAAAACTTGGAAGTTTTTACTCATTTAAACCACTACAATCTAAAACAGAATGAATTACATTAATCAGCTGAAAAGAAAAACAATCGTTTCTTATCACCTACCTCGCTTTCTGGCGGCTCAAGAAACGTTTTCTCTCAAGTTATTTCACGCGCAAGCCAGGGACATTCTTGAGACCCATCTTCCCAAGTACTAGTTTGGGAATGGCAGGAGGAGTATCCAGTCCCATGCTTCGACTGAACTCGTTGGCAAGTTCGACTAGCCGAAACTTGTCCCGCCCGACCGTCTTGTTTGAATTGTAGTAACCAAGCCATGCCTGGTAAGCTGCTTCCTTGTTCTTCATCTCAACGTGGGCTAGAGCACGTTCCACCTGTTCACATTTGAATGTTGGAGGTTCTCAAAGATACTTCTTTATTGATTTATTATTTCGTTATTCAGAAAGGAAAAAAAAAAAAAAGAAACATAAGGAAATCGACCTTTTTCTTTGTTTCTGGATCGACTAGGGGCAATGGAGCTTTTGATATAGGCAAGTCTTTAACTGTAAACAAAAAGAACTCTTCCCAAGGTGCTAGCAACAATATGCCTTGCCCTTCTTTGCCTTTGCGTCCAGTTCGACCGAGGCGATGAATATATTGTTCTCTATCAGAAGGCAAACCAACCTAAAGAGAAGGAGCTTTTGAATTCAGCAGATGATTCGAAAGTACAGTCCAGAAAAGCTAAGATACAAGTAAAAGTAATACCGACCATAACTTACTCATCAACATGTGTTATGTGGTCAAACGAGAAAGCAAATTACCTGTATGACAAGGGTCACATCGGGATAATCGACTCCACGAGCTGAAACATCTGAAGTTACAAGGATGAGGCCCTTCGACTTTCTGAACTCATCGGAAACCCTGGTCCTGTAACTCTGTGGTTTCCTAGAATGGATCTCTCTAATGTTCAATTGCAGCTCACCAAGAAGGTCGGCAACCATTCTCGTGACCATAGCAGTTGTGCAGAATATAAGAACCTGCATCCATCAAGAGAGTATTTTCAAAACAATTAACAAGTTTACTATATCATTTGATTTTGTTTCACATATTGGGAAGATTTTGAGAATAATAACTAGGAATTTCCCATCGTCATTACAACAGATCAAGAAACCACTAAAATTGAGCTATTGGTATAAATTTGTCAGCCATGATTGAAGTTAATACCTTATAGTCAACGTCAGAAGCAATATGTTCTTTAAGAGTAGCATAGAGCAGACTAAAATGCTTGTCCAGTGGAGCAACTATTTGCATCTGTCTCACCTGAAATGATCCAGCAGGCTATTATATGATCAAATTCATTAAGATAGTATAGGGGCCATCGAGTTGGTTAAGATATGTCCTACCTGTGCATGCGTCTCCTCACTTCCTTCTTGAATTGTATTGACAAATTCATGATCTCTTCTCAAAGCAATGTGACTGATTTGGCGGACCTTTATTGAAGAGGAATGTTTAGCATTTCAATATTTGCTTGGATTCAAATGAAGGGGTTTGATAAGAAACGGCACGGTAAAAGAAGTAAATAAAACACCTCTTCTGGAACAGTGGCAGAAAATAGAAGAGTTTGCCTCTGTTTTGGAACTGCAGCAATAATCCTCTCGATGTCCTTGCGAAATCCCATGTCTAATAAATGATCGGCTTCGTCAAGGACAAGGACCTTCACACCCATAAGTCTAGTAGCAAAACCTGGAGTGTTCTCTATATGATCTTTTAGCCTTCCAGGGGTTGCAACAAGAATCTGCAGTTCCAAGTTTGTGAACGTCAAAAATTATTGCCACCATCATCTTTTCATAATGATTCACTTAAATCAGAAGCTCACTGACCAAATTGATTGTATCTAACCAGCTCAAGTGAATATGCAGCATTCAGTAGTAGTAGTAGCTAGACTAATTCCAATATACTAGGCCACTTATTGTCTAGATATTAGGCTTGCATAACATTCAGGGCAATGACAATAGGTATGCCTACGAATTCAAACAGTTGGAATAGTCTCTACCTGCAGCCCACTGTGAGTTAGAAAACCTAACCTGGCAAGGGTTTGCTTGCATGCGTTTCTGTTCAAGGGCAAGTCTTGTACCTCCTATTACAACTTGAACGCCAATAGCTGGGTGATACTTCAATAGAGTATTAGCTTCTGTGGCAGCCTGTGTGGCAAGCTCTCGGGTAGGGCATATAACAAGAACAAGAATTGGAGGCCGCCTCTGATCACTACCAGTAGGTGGAGACTTCACAACAACTTCAATTGAGGGAAGCTGAAATAAAGAATTTGAAAAGTTGATAGCGTCTAAATTTGCTTGCAGTATCATTCCAGGTGAAAAAATAAATAAAAGTCATGCTAACTAGCAACTGCTGCTGGACTCGTTTACATTGGTCCAATTTCATAATGGAAATAACGTGTAGTGCAGATGTTGGGCAGTGATGACTCAAAAACTGAAGGGAAAATAAACATAATTAACTAGAAAATAGTTTTTTTAGATTAACTCAACGATAAGAGCAACATTGGGCTAATCTCTTTGGAGCACAAAGTTGTTGATGCTGCCTTTCAGTAACTTGTATGACCATTCTATTAAACTTCTTTCTTTTTATTTATCAAATGTAAATGACCTTTTGCATAGGATAGTCACGTAACGTACCAAAAATGCCACAGTTTTTCCGGTCCCTGTTTTTGCTTTGGCAAGAACATCCTTACCTAGAAACACAAGTGCAATTACCAGTAAGAAGAGTAACTAGGCAACAAGATAAGGGAATTAAGTACATGTATGGTTGTTTCAGGGATGCACTGAATTGCAAATCCTTATGAAGGTGCTCAATGAACTGTCCAGTAGACAATTGAATTAATCAGACAGTATTCTTAAATTTGGAAAACAGGAGTGAATGATATTGACCTACATTAAGGATGCAAAATATTTAAGCCCAAGCACCTCAGAAAAAGAACCAAACCTTTCAGTATTAGAGGAAGTGTAGCCTCCTGTACTACAGTCATCTTCTCGTAACCAGCATCCTTGATACCCTTTAATGACAATGGTGATACCGAGCACTGATCGAATCTGCAGGCATGAATAGCAGTCATGCATCCATTTAGGCAGGGAAATTATTTGTTTTCACTTGCATTGAATAGTTCTTCCCATTTTGTTTCTTACTGGGGGGAAAAAGATGCAGACTGAAAAAAACTTGTGGTTCCCAGTTCACAAAAGATTGAAATTCTCAATTGTTCATTGGGGTTCTGTCATAATATATTGTGGTTCCCTTTTGTAACTCAGATATCTAGCAAGAAATTAGGGAATTCTGCACTCGTTCTCTCTTCTGTTTTGGACTAAATTTCTAAGTTCTTGTTCTAACCCCTAATCCCTCCTGTTGGTTAGTCCTGGATTTCTTATCTACCCGATTACTTTCAGAAATTGAAACGAAAACATGAAAAATCTCGACTAATTGGTAAAGCAAGAACAAGCTTAGCACAACAGAAATCAATGGAACCCATTGCAGTTTCAGTTCAATTAATTACCTAGTTTCACTCAAATACGAGCCAGAACTTCCTGGAGACTTTCGTGGTTGATCCATGTCGCTCACGTTCGCCCCAGATGGGAACAAAGCACTTGTACTTTTTCTCAATAGAGAATCGTCTTCATCTTCATCGTCGTTGCTGGCATTATCTTCATCGCTGAGAAAATCCCTAACACCACTTTTGATTTTCTGTCCCTCGTCATCGTCGTCGTCGTCGTCTTCTTCTTCGCTTTCACCTTTACCTACAAAACGGACGTGTTTCGTAGAATCCCTTCCACCTCTCCCTAAACTCTCGCGACTTGGAATCCGTGGATTTTTCGAATTAATCTCTCTCGTCAAACGTCCCCTTCCACGCGAAGAATCCACATCCTCTCTACGAAATACACGACCATTGCTGCGGGAGCGGAAGTCTTCTCTCTCGTCTTCATTCTCGCGATTGGGTCGCCGAACATTCCGCGAACTCCTCGGATACGACTCCATTGAAGGGCCTCGAGGACTCCGACGCTCTGACGACTCCCGTAACTCGTACGATGGTCGATCCCTCCCCCTCTTCAACGGTGGCGACTCCCTCTCCCAATCCCTATCTCTTCCCCTTCCTCTACCACGCCCACGGTCATCTTCCGAATCTTCATCGCTCGTGATTCGTCCACGAAACGAGCTGGGCTTCAAGTCGCTAACCCAATCGCTAAGTTCAGCCTCATCCTCAGCAAGACTCTTAGAGTCCCCAAAGCTTCCTCTCTCGGAGCCCCTAGCAGCGGCGCTCCGTCGGACTCCATTGAAACTTTGCGAAGAGCGAGAAGAGAACGACACGGAGGCGTACTTGAGCTTGAAAGGAAAAACGCGAGTGAAAATGGGGATTGGTCGACATTGCCGAATTGAGGATTCAAACTTCATTAGAGGTAAACGTGTAAGAGGATGGTGGAGGAGATGGAGGCGAGGGAGGAGCTTAATAGGCATAGTAGAACCTCCAACTTCTCGGTCGAACAGCAGCTACCGGCGGCGGTGGATGGCCGCAAGAAAGCTTCGTATGGAGAAGGCACAAGAAAAGCTAGAGAGAATGGAGCATTAGGGTTTAAGGGTTTTGCAGGGAAGGATGAGGGTTTAAGGGTTAGGATGGATGGATGGATATGGTAACGACGGTCACAAATACAACGGCCAGGTTGTACCATCGTCACGGAATTGAAAAGCATATTTAAAATTTTAAAATTATTTTAAAAAAAAAATTTAAAAAATTTAAAAAAAATAAAATAATTAAAATAATAATAATTTAAAAAAAAAAAAAAAATATATATATATATATATATATAACTCCCAAATTTACCTCCAAATTAGGTTGCGGCGGCGCGAAGACCCAATACGAACCTGGCCTCTGTTCCGCACATGATCGAACTCAGCAAAACAAAACTATCTCAAACGATCCTGGATTTGGAAACCCGCACTCTTCTGAAGTGAGATCAGCAGTAACGGATCCATTCGGACATAAATAGTAATCCAATCGGTAAAATCTCGTTAAACCGATCCTTCAAGGCCTTTTAGGTTGATTTACTTTAGAGTGTAGCTTAATTAATTTCTGATAATCTGTGTTTGCGTGCGGTTTCTTTGGTTGTTTATGCTTTACTTGCTTAAACTATGGTTAATTATGTAATTGCTGTTGAGATTGTGTACGATTGAAATGAGTTGTGATATATGTATTGGTTTATGTTTGTGTTTTCATGTGTTATTGGCGTTGAATCTTGGTCGTGGACTAGTTTGTTAGCATGCTGAAAATGTTGGGTAGAGAATGTGTAATTCTTATAATCGATATATGTTCTTGATAGTTTGGATTTATTGAGAATGGGACATCCAAGTTCTCACATGCTTCCTCTATTGATCGTTCGAAGAATCCAGTTTTTTTCCCGCCATTATTCGTCAAGTCTGCACGTAGTTCCAATTTCTTCCCAACTCTCCAAACTGACAAAGAAATCATGCATCGAATATCTCCGGAACTGCAAATCCATGGATCAACTCAAACAAATTCAGAGTCAGATCTTTCGAATCGGTCTCGAACGGGACAGGGACACCACCAACAAATTGATGGCATTTTGTGCGGATCCATCTGTTGGAAACTTGCGCTACACAGAGAGGATGTTCGATTACATACAAGGTCCATCTCTGTTTGTTTATAATGTGATGGTTAAAGCGTATGCCAAAAGGGGTATTTTCAGAAAAGTCCTTTTGCTATTTCAACGGTTGAGGGAAGATGAGTTGTGGCCTGATAATTTTACTTACCCGTTTGTTCTAAAAGCCATTGGTTGCTTAAGGGATGCGAGGAAAGGTGAAAAGGTTCATGGCTTTGTGGTGAAAACGGGAATGGTTTGTGATACTTATGTTTGTAATTCACTTATGGATATGTATGCGGAATTGGGCAAGGTTGGGAATGCCAAGAAGCTGTTCGACGAAATGCCGAGGAGAGATTCTGTTTCTTGGAATGTTTTGATTTCTGGGTATGTTAGGTGTAGGAGATTTGAGGATGCTGTTAATGTATTTAAGGAAATGCAGCAAGAAAGCAATGAGAAACCTGGTGAAGCTACTGTTGTTAGCACTCTTTCTGCCTGTACAGCTCTGAAAAATCTGGAGCTGGGGGTGGAAATTCACAACTATGTTAGAAAGCAGCTTGGTTTTACCACTATAATCAATAATGCATTGTTGGATATGTACGCAAAATGTGGGTGTTTAGATATTGCCCGCAAGATATTTGATGAAATGCCAATGAGAAATGTGATTTGTTGGACCAGCATGATTTCTAGCTATATTAACTGTGGTGATTTAACAGAGGCTAGAGACTTGTTTGATAGAAGTCCAGTTAGAGATGTTGTTCTGTGGACAGCAATGATTAATGGGTATGTGCAGTTCAACCATTTTGATGAGGCTGTGGCCTTGTTTCGCGAAATGCAATTTCAAAAGGTAAAGCCAGATAAGTTCACGGTAGTCGCTCTTCTTACGGGCTGTGCGCAGTTGGGAGCTCTAGAGCAAGGGAAATGGATTCATGGATATCTAGTTGAGAACAGAATAACAATGGATACTGTGGTTGGTACTGCACTCATTGAAATGTATTCCAAATGTGGATGTGTGGATAAATCTTTAGAAATTTTCTATCAGTTGGAGGAGAAGGACACGACATCGTGGACATCGATGATTTGTGGTCTTGCCATGAATGGGGAGACCGGTGAAGCGCTTAGGCTGTTCACAGAAATGGAACTCGAGGGAGCTAAGCCTGATGATATCACCTTCATTGGTGTTCTGAGTGCCTGTAGTCATGGTGGATTGGTAGAGGAAGGACGTCGGTATTTCAACTCGATGAAAACGGTTTATCGAATTGAGCCAAAGGTAGAACACTATGGGTGTGTTATCGACCTCCTTGGTCGAGCGGGGCAGTTGGATGAAGCGGAGGAACTGATACGAGAGATTCCCAGTGAAAATGATGCAATTCTGATTCCTCTCTATGGTGCTTTGCTTAGTGCTTGCAGAATCCATAATAATGTTGACATGGGTGAAAGATTAGCCAAAAAACTAGTGAACATAGAATCATGTGATTCTAGCATTCACACACTTCTTGCGAATATATATGCTTTTGCCCACAGGTGGGAAGATGCAAAGGAAGTGAGAAGGAAAATGAAAGAGCTTGGAGTTAAGAAGATGCCTGGATGTAGTTCGATCGAGGTTGATGGCATCGTTCACGAGTTTCTTGTTGGGGATCCATCTCATCCAGAAATGGTGGAAATATGCTCCATGTTGGATAGCGTGGTTGGACCATTACTGGGACCAAAGGAATCCGAGCTTGAAACTGTGATACCACTTCACATTGATGGCACTGTCGTGTTGCATCCATTACATGAGGCTGACAAAGTTTCTTGATTATCTTCTATGGGGTTCCAAATTTGCCAATGCACTCAGGAAACAGTTTTTTGAGGTGTTCGATGTAGGCTTGACCAAACATATAACCTATCGAGAGATGTCGAGAGATGATTGAGGAGTTTCAAATTTGCCAATGCAGTTAGGGAACAGTTCTTTGAGGTATTCGATGTAGGCTTTGTTAGGAATCACCGATCTCCATCTTGGTATGATATTGTCCATTTTGAGCATAAGCTCTAATGGCTTCGCTTTGGGCTTCCCCAAAAGGCTTTGTATCAATGAAGATGTATTCCTTGCTTATAAACCCATGATCATTCCCTAAATTAACCAACGTAGGACTCTCTCCCAACAATCCTCAACAAGGCTTGACCAAACATATGGATTGTCGAGAGATGATTGAGGAGTCAAATTTGCCAATGTAGTCTGGGAACAGTTTGTTTTTTTAGGAGTTCGATGTAGGCTTGACCAAACATATGGCCTGTTGAGAGATGATCGAGGAGTTTGCAATTTGTCAGCGCAGTCTGGAAACAGCTTTGTGAGGAGTTCGATGTAGGCTTGAACCAAACATATGGCCGGTCGAGAGATGATCGAGGAGTTCCTCCTCTATCCTCCGGTTCATTGTAAGAGAAGTTTTTTTTTTTTCCCCACGAGAAATTATGTGCCATTATGTGGAGGCTTCAGGGAGATGGGAATACTACAATTTGTGTAGGACTTGAAGTTAACCAATGCACAGCTTGGTTGAAGTTTGAGGACTTCACTCCATTTCTAGGCTCATTAGGCAGCTGACTATTAAACAGTGAAGCCTTTTGGGAGCGATATAATAAATTGTTCGACCAATTTTCAAGACCTAGATTTCGAAGGAGGAGGTGTACTCTCGAATGTAAGGGCATGTAGGCAGTGAATCAAGTTAAAAGTGCAAATCAGTAAAAACAGGTGAATCGTTAAATGTTCGTTAGACCATTAAATCAAGGTATTAAATTTTTATCGACATCTCAACATGTTTTACAACATTTTCAAATGTCTACGGTTTCATTAATTAATTAATTATTTTGCAGTAAGTTTTATCAAACATCTGAAGTTATAACTTAGAAATATGAATTTTGACAAATTAATTTATGTGATAATCAAACTTTATTTTAATTCCACCCATTTTCGTAATTTTCGTAAATTTAAAATTTTCATGGAAATTTGATATATATTTTATTTATCAATATTTATCTAAAAAGTTTCTATTTATTTATTTTTTATTTTTTATAATTACCTTTCTTCTACCATCCACGTTTCAAATCCCGAATTTAATATTCCTAAAAAAAAAAAAAAAACTAGCTGGAAAATCAATGGCTGATTGGATAATTATTTAGTTTTTATTTTTAAAAAAATTATATTATTTTCTCAAAATTTTAAATTTTATTTTAAAAAAAAAATTGAATTTTTAATCAAATTTTAAAGACAAAAAAACTAACTAACTAACTATATATTTTTTAATTTCGGTATATGAAAATATAGATATTATTTATAAATTTAATTATTAAAAAAAAAAACCAATTTCCACATCTAAGTGGAGCTTTGAAAAAAAATGTGATTGAATTCAATGGCGGAAAAAAATGGATGGCGCTGTAGAAGGCGATAACAGAGCGACGAAGTTTGAAGTATTAGGTTTAATTTCTTCCGTTTCACTTTCTATTTCCAGCATTTTCTTTTCCACCATTTTCCCGGAAAACATTCAATCCTATTACACGCCAAAACCTTGTCCTACTCCACTTCCCCAATTATTTTCTTCACTTCTCTTCACTCACTACTCCCATTTCCATTTCCATAATACTCACTCGCCAAATCTGTTTTAATGTGAGCTTCCATCGTAATGGATCGATTTTTTTGGACTTAATCCTCGATTATGAGCTTTTTTTTTCTTTCTTCATTTTATTTTATTGTAAATTGTAAAGGGATTTCATCGCGATCTTCTTCTCTGTTGGAATTTTGAGATTTTTTTAGCTTCGTGGTGAAGTTTCGCTGAGATTTGTGTTCTTTTTGAGTTCTAGAATCTTGATGTTGGGTAATACTGTAGATCCTTGCTACCTTTTGCTCTTTCTTTATTCTTATTCATTCTTGAACTGTTTGTTTTGGCTTTTTTTTTTTTGCACTTACTTTCTTCTCGTTGAGAAATAGTTCTGGGAATCTGGTCTTTGTTGAACTAGTATAAAATGAGCTTGATTTAGATCTGGGAATCTGGCCGTTTTTTTCCAAAAGAAATATTATTTTGAGCTGAAATCAAGGCGTTTTTATACTCGAAATGCGTGCCTTTGACGACCAATTCTTTATTAGGGAAAAGGGTTGGAAAGTGGAGCTTAGATCCTTGTTTTAATTCTCTTATTATAATCTAAAAGTGCCATTATGGAAGATCTGTGCTGAACATCTAGGGACATTTTATTGTTTTTTATTCTTAATGGATAATCTTTTAGGTATCCGAGCAGTCCATATTTTGATATTTAGTTATTTTCTCCCTTCTTTTTCATTATTAAATGAACAAAACTCTCCGAATGAATAGTTTAGAATATATTATAAAAGTGGAAAAGGGAAATACTATTAATGTTTTGATTTAAGTACAAATTTCTTTGCTTTAATTTGTGTTGTTTTTTACTCTAAATTATATGCTCATCAACCAGTTTCAGGGGGATTGGATTAAAGCTTCTATTATATGGTTTCACACCATATGTACACAGTATGTTCAGTCGCTTGAACTTCATTTGAGAAGTATCTAACCCATAAAAGGAAAAGAAAAAGGATGTGGTTATCCTGCATTTGGATAATATGAAGACCACACAGGTTCTTCTCTATCTCTTGATTTTTAGCCGTTCTTTTACTAAGTTACTTTAGTTCATTTCTTCACTTTATAAACCTCAAACATAAAAGAGTTTTCTAAAAAGTACACGTGAGATCCCACATCGATTGGAGTGGGGAACGAAGCATTCTTTATAAGGGTGTAGAAACCTCTCCCTAGCAGACGTGTTTTAAAAATCGTGACACTGACGACGATACGTAACGGGCCAAAGTGAACAATATCTACTAGTGGTGGGCTTAGACGGTTACAAATTGTATTAGAGCCAGACACTGGGTAGTGTGCCAGTGAGAATGTTAGGTCCCAAGGGGGTGAATTGTGGAACTGTAAGATCCCACATCGGTTGGAGAGGAGAATGAAACATTCTTTATAAGGGTGTGAAAACCTCTCCCTAGTAGACATGTTTTAGAAACCTTGAGGGGAAGCCCAAAAGGGAAAGCTTAAAGAAGGCAATATCTGCTGGCGGTGGACTTGGACGGTTACAAAATGTCTTCATAATCATGAGGATGTTTGTTAAGTGGATAAATCTTGGCAAATTCTCCCAAGCCTCAGAATTACTGTAGGGAGGATTCCATGTACCATTATAGCAAGCTAGGATTTATATGGACATGGGAAAATGTCGAATAGGAAAAAAAGGGGTAGCTAATGCATAAACTTCTAAAAGTTTTAATTAAAAACATGTCTATGAACACTCTATGAACACAAACCTGCAAAAGAGAGGTTTTTCTTTCATATGTTGCATACTACTGTATTCTAAAAGACCTTTTTGGAGTTTCAGGGCACTAAAGAATCATCTCAAGCTTCTCGTGATTCAACAATTGACAAAGCAAATGAGAAAGAAAATGACAAAATAAATACAACTGAGGCACCTATTACAGAATCAAGTTCGGTATCTGCAACAAGCAATGACAGCAAGAGACTTTCTCCTCAAGATATTGAATTTGTAAGATAAAATATCCTCAGTTTAGAAGGAGTGTTATTTTCATCCTCCTGTTTCATTCCCGTCTTTCCAGTTATTCATATATGTGATGCTATGATGTTTTGACAAGTTCTTTAAATTTGGTGTTTAGGTCCAGAATTTAATTGAGCGGTGCTTACAATTATACATGAACAGAGATCAGGTGGTTAAAACACTCCTGACTCGTGCAAGAATAGATCCGGGATTCACAACTCTGGGTATAACTGGAACTTACTTGAATGATTTCTTGATTATTGTTTTTCTCATTTAAATATATTACCTTGTTCTTTATCACTTTTATAAATATATATATAGTACCTCAAATTGGTTTAAGCTATTAGTTCAGTTGGTTTAAGCTCGACTGATCTGAAGAGAGGGAGGTCTAAGTACCTCAAATTATTTGGGAGTTTTTACAAGTTATTGCAGTTCTTCTATCTTTTGTCACAGATATCCCACGTCGGTGGAAGAGGGAAACGAAACATTCCTTATAAGGGTGTAGAAACTTCTCTCTAACAGAAGCGTTTTAAAACCGTGAGGCTGACGGCGATACGTAACGGGCCAAAACGGATAAAATCTGCTAGCGGTGGTCTTGGGTTGTTGTAAATGGTATTAAAACCAGACACCGGGCAGTGTGCTAGCGAGAATGCTGGGCCCCCAAGAGGGGTGGATTGTGAGATCTCACATCGGTTGGAGAGGGGAACGAAACATTCCTTATAAGGGTGTGGAAACCTCTCCCTAAAAGATGCGTTTTCAAACTGTGAGATTGACGACAATACGTAATGGGCCAAGCGGACTATATCTGCTAGCGGTGGCCTTGGTTTGTTACAATCTCATTAAATCTTCTCAAATATAATGGGCAAAATTGAAACCAGCCATTTATATAGACAAGGACATTATATATTTTGGCCTCTCTCTATATAAATCATGTACGATGTAGGTTTAGAGGATCTTTAGTCCATTTATCTGTTGTTTGCAGTAAATGCTACATGGTTTTCATTTAAAATATAATTTTGCATCGTCTTAATTCAGTATGGCAAAAATTGGAAGAAGAAAATGCCGACTTTTTCCGAGCATATTATATAAGGTTGAAACTGAGAAAACAAATCCTCTTATTCAACCATTTGCTTGAGCATCAATATCACCTGATGAAGTATAATATGCCTCCCAAGGTTCCATTGGCACCTATACAAAATGGAATTCACCCTATGCCTGGTAAGTTGGTTCCTTTTCTACAATATGCTTATAGAGATCCATACTTCATCATATTATGCTTAAGTGATTGAATTACTTTAGTTAATAAAAACTTTTTTGCAGTGCAGATAATAACTTACCTATGGGGTATCCAGTCCTTCAGCAATCCATGGCTCCAGTCCCAGGTCGACCCCATATTGATACTATGGGTAATGGAATTTCAAGTTGTCATATAGTTAATGGAGTCCCTGCACCAAGTAACTATCGTCGTGTTCAGATGAATTCGGGGAACGAGTAAGTTTGTAGGATCGATCTCTTTGGTCCTTCTCTTATGCTCTGACTGGTTTGTACTTGTTGCCATAACAGTCAGCAATGTTCCTTCGAAAATTTAAATCCGTTGGGAGGAGAATGAAACATTTTTTTATGAGGGTGTGGAAACCTCTCCGTAGTAGATGCATTTTAAAAACCTTGAGGAGAAGTCCAAAGAAGACAGTATCTGCTAGCAGTGGGTTTGGACTGTTACAAATGGTATCAGAGCCAGACACTGGGATATGTGCTAGCGAGGAGGTTGAGTCTTGAAGGGGGTGGACACGAGGCGAGGTGCGAGTAAGGACGCTGGGCCTCGAAGGGGGGGGGGGATTTTGGGAACCTCACATCGATTGCAGAAAGGAACGAGTGGCAGTGAGGACGTTGGCCTCGAGATCCCACATCGGTTGGGGAGGAGAATGAAACATTATTTATAAGGTTGTGGAAACTTCTCCCTAACAGACGCGTTTTAAAAACCTTGAGAGAAAGTCTGAAAGGGAAAGCCCAAAGAGGACAATATCTCCTAACGGTGGGTTTGGATTGTTACAAATGGTATCAGAGCTAGATACCGAGAGATGTGCTAGCGAGGAGGTTGAGTCCTGGAGGGGGTGGATACAAGGCGATGTGCAGGTAAGGACGTTGGGCCTCGAAGGGGGTGGATTTGGGGGATCTCACATCGATTGGAGAAGGGAACGAGTGCCAATGAGGATGCTGGCCTTGAAGGGGGTGGATTGTGAGATCCCACCTCGGTTAGGAGGAGAACAAAACATTCTTTATAAGGGTGAGGAAACCTCCTCTTAGTAGACGCGTTTTAAAAACCTTGAGAGGAAGTCCGAAAGAGAAAACCCAAAGAGGACAATATTTGCTAGCGGTGGGCTCTTACCTATCGTTCTAACATTTTTCTTGTGCTAATATATGTTTCCTTGATTTTATGCTTAAAGTTTTCCTTTGAATTGTTAAAGTATGGCCTACAACAGTATTGCTAACGTTTCTTCTGTTCTTCCATCAAACAGAGCATTGTCATCCATGTCAGAAATTCCTGTGAGTCCAACATCTGTGGCATCCAGTGGTCATTTCCCGTTCTCAGCATCAGAAATCTCCGGAATTGGAGCAGAGACTTCGACTCTTGAAACTGCCTTCACATCAGATGTTGCTAATTCTGTGGGCTTGCAACTTCCACCAGATGGTATTGATGGAGATTCTCGGGACTCTTTCAGATCATTGGATCAAATTCAATGGAATTTCAGCATGTCGGATCTGACGGCAGATTTGTCAAATTTGGGAGGTAATACAGTGCTTAAACTTCACTAACTAGTTCTCATATTAGCTTCAATGGTGTTTTATTGAATTATTTTGATTATTTTCAACTCCTGCAGATTTAGGAGCTTTGGGAAACTATCCTGGTTCTCCATTTCTGCCTTCTGATTCGGATCTTTTGCTTGATTCTCCAGAGAATGAGGATTTAGGTATCAAATCTACATACTCACTTTAATTCTTTCTTTCAGCTGTTTCCATTTCATCTCCGTTTAGGTCTCTGAATCTTTTTGTTAAAGAAAAAGTAAATAAATAATGATGAAGAAGAAGAAACAAAAGGATAGAAAGAAAAAGAAAGCTTCAAATCCCATTCTTCTTGCTAACGGGTTAGTGCATTTTCTCGATAACCGTCTAAGCCCACCACTAACAGATATTGTCCTATTTGAGCTTTCTCTTTCGGATTTCCTGTCAAGGTTTTTAATACATGTCTATTAGGGAGAAGTTTTCACACTCTTATAAAGAGTGTTTCGTTCTCCTCCCCAACCGATGTGGGATCTCACCATCCACCCCCTTCAAGGCCAGTGTCCTCATTGGCACTCGTTCTCTTCTCCAATCGGTGTGAGATCCCCCAAATCTACCCCCTTCGGGGTCCAGCGTCCTTGCTGATACATCACCTCGTGTCTAACCCCTTCGGGACTTAGCCTCCTCGCTGGCACATCGCCCAGTGTCTGGCTCTGATACCATTTGTAACAGTCTAAGCCCTCCGCTAGTAGATATTGTTCTCTTTGGGCTTTTCCTTTCGGGCTTCCCCTCAAGGTTTTTAAAACGCGTTTGCTAGGGAGAGGTTTCCACACCCTTATAAAAAATGTTTTGTTCCCCTCTCCAACCGATGTGGGATTTCACAATCTACCTCCCTTCGGGGTCCAGCGTTTTCGGTGGCACTCGTTCTCTTCTCCAATTGATGTGGGATCTCACAATCCCCCGCCCCCTTTCAGGACCCAGCATCCTCGCTGACGCTCGTTCCTCTCTCTAATTAATGTGGGATCTCACAGATCCTCTCTAAACATTAAGGATCGACTAAACCCTAGGCCTTAACACTTGTTAACATATCTATGCTTCTTTCCTTCTGTTTATGATCCGTTTGGTCACAGCTATCAACCACATGCCTACAGTTTGCATTTGTATAGTAAAATCACAACCTCTAAACACAAATACATACAACCTCACACACGCAGGCAACCTTTTCTTTTGCAATGGCCTGCCATATTGATATTATTCTGTTGTCCAAGTACTTCCTAAAAATGTGATAAACTGCACGAACTCTATAGGAAAATCAGAGAGAGAGATGAACCTTACTTTGGTACGTTAGCAACCAAATTTAGTAGGGTCAGGTAACTATTCTCGATAATAGTTGAGGTGGACTAGTTGGCTGGGGTCTATTGGAATGACTTTATTAAATTCTGCATTTAAATGTCTCTGTCATTTTGTACTGCTGGACACTTATTATAACTGTTTTATGTTACAGTTGAGGATTTTTTCGTCGATTCTGTGCCCGGGCAATCGTGCTCGCAATCAGATGAAGAGAAAACTTAGATGATGCAAGGTTAGGCAGTCAATGTTCCCTTTTCACTTTGATTTAGTTGGATAAGATAAAATCAGAACAATAAGTAATAAGTCATTGCTAGAAATTTTGTGGGGACTGTTACCTTCAGTTTCAAACATCTTGAAATTGACTGCGGTTTCGCTTGTATGCTTTGTATGATTGTTGAGTTGAAAAGTAGACATGCCAGAGGAATTTTCAATACATTTGTTCTTTTACAAAGCTATTAATAGTTTGAAAGTTGAGGCTACAAGTCACAATCCCATACATATATATATATGTGTTTAACAAAGAGACCGATCCCAAAGCTTCAACTTGAAATAAAATCATACCCTCGTGTCTAGGAATGGGGCACGAACCTTCTCAATGGCGTCATCCTGTTTCGTGTTTTGGCAGCATTGAGACTGTCTCCTAACATTTTTAACACTATCTCCTAAAGTTAGTTTAATTCCACAAACCTAACATGACTTACAAGATGTTCTCCCGTGCTTCTATCTAAGTGGGAGATTATTAGATTCGACTTAAAATTTGTAATTTTTAAGTATTTGACTAAATATTCATTTGTCCACTTCGATATTCATAGTCTTTCTACTTGTCTTTCTACTCCAAGTATTTGACTAATTTGCGATAGATTTCACAAGTTGAGATTCATGATATAAAAGTAAAGATACTAAAAAAAATATTATACCATTATAAATAATCACACCAAAAACAATAATATATTTTAAAAAATAATTCTAAAACATTTCTAGATAATAAAACTTACCTATGAAGCACCATTTTAGTTGCACAAAATAGAATTGATGAGAATAAAAAAGAAATCTCTTTGAATTACAAGTTTATTCACATTATATAATTACATTATATAATTACATTAGAAATATAAGTCGGACATATTCATATTTCTAGCGAATTAAACATCCAACACTTCTCATTGCCATAGGAGGCATAGACAATTTCTCTTGTACTCCAGAGTATGATTGTCAATCATGTCAGCATCATTGAAGAACAATGTATCATCGAAGAACGACATGGAGGCTAATAATGTTAAAGCATTATTTATAAGCAAATATTCCTAGAGTGAACAAAGGCATTGTTAACCTATTGTCTTGCTACATAATCAAATAGTTGATGAAGAAAAAGTAGTGAATCTCTGAAATAATATGCCTTCATGTAGAGAGAGGGAGAGAGAGAGAGACTAAATCCTAGGCTTACTGTACAGAGGCATGCAGTCATATCTGCGACTTGTGATCACCCGTTTGAAGAATTTCTATAGCCGGACCTCGGGTCTGCTCCGCCCTTGGTATACAAAGAGCCAACTGAAGGAACTTCATTGTGCGATGAGGCGATTGCAGAAAGGGGTTGGAAATTTGTGTTGCCAACAAACCAGTAGAGAGCCCATTTCAAATTGCAGAGAGTATACTTGAGAGCTTTCGTCCAATACTCCGGTTTGTTGAAGCTTTGCGTGATGGAGTAGTTTTCGACCTTGTCGTTCTCGATCCTGCAACATTATCTGACGATGATGATCAAAAAAGCAAGCTAGATTGATGTCGGAATATCTGGATTGAGCACGAACAAGAAAACTAGCGTAATATGGCACACGTGAGAGGCTGATTTTGATTGATATGCAATTTCAATCAAAATTGGTAAAAATGCCTATTTTGGGCATGTTAGTGCCTCTTTTAACATATTTGTGATGTTTCATGGCTCATAACTAAAACCTTTCGAGCTTCACCTCAAGGTTTGTAAAAACTGTCTGCTAAGGAGAGATTTTCACATCCTTATAAAAAATGTTTCGTTCTCCTCCCCAATCAATGTGGGATCACTCCGTTTATCCCCAGGATCATCGTAATGCCTGAGTTTCATATCATACACAGAATCCCAAGAGTTCTATCATTTCATTTGGTATTGTGCCTTAATCTAGACAGGCAGCATGAACGGCAAGAAACTATACATGCATAAACAAGGTAACACAACTAACAATATTGGAGATATATAAAAGAGAACACAACTACAAGATAATACAATCACACACATGGAATAAATGATATCCAAAATAATGGAACTTACTTATATGGCAATTTGAAACATTTCTCATGCGGTATGTTGTTCTCCTGATCCCTAGAATTTGCAAACTCAGCAAATTCCTTTAGGCAAGTCAAGAACAACGTCATGGCTTTATCGTAACGTGTGCTCCAAAACAAGTTCACAGGCCCAAACCTGTTTCAGTTACTACATATCATATCAAGAGACCTGAAGAACGTTAAGAAGATTTGGAAACTAAACATAAACAAGGTAGAATTTTGCAGATCGGGGGGAAAAAAAAAAACATCAATCCTCATATTTCAGTACACCAAGTTTCTCCTGTGTCGACTCACAAAACAAAGCAACAGGAACCGGACTAAGGCATTATAATAAGAATTCATTACTTACAGTTCATATGTGCTATTGTTGTCCATGATACGAGGGTAGCTCCCCATTGGAAGTATTTTAATACGATATCTAGGAAGTAACGAATTAAGGAAATGGGTTTCATTACTCAAACTGGATCCTTAAATCATTTATGATGCTGTAGACACCAAAGGATGCACGGAAGAATCAATGGCAATGGTATTGTTCCCAGAATAGAAGTTCAAAACAATCAACTTGACATTCAACAATGTTCCAAACCACAATGCAATATGGAACAATTACCAATTTAACTAAATTATTTACAACTTATTTTCCTAATCTGTTGTTCAATATGAGAAGCATCACTCTAATACCTTTTATTTTCGAATATATTTCAAATCTAA
The DNA here is from genome assembly GCF_002738365.1 of Cucurbita moschata. Classification (NCBI taxonomy): domain Eukaryota; kingdom Viridiplantae; phylum Streptophyta; class Magnoliopsida; order Cucurbitales; family Cucurbitaceae; genus Cucurbita; species Cucurbita moschata. The sequence goes on from NW_019268540.1 coordinate 698,103, forward strand.
AATTGTCAAGTAACTTACTTTATCCTTTTCTTTTTCTTACTAGAACTCGGTTTCCAATTTGTTAAAGGTCTGCAACATCATCTCATCTCAATCAATCCAAAAAATGCAAATATAATAATCGAAGTACAAATTTCAAGAAAAAGGAACTTGATGATCGATATGGGTGTTGTACAAAATGATCCTACAGAAATTGTTACTCCGAAAAGGATACTGAAACCTTGGCCTGAAATACTGACACATTGTATGAAGAAGAAGGCTAGCTTGTCCCCATGCAGCATTTATTTCATCCCATTCAACCTAAATGTTTCGACTCAAAAAGTTAGCAGGAAAAAAAAAAATGGGAGTCTAACGACTAAAAATTCTAGAACACATAACAATAGAATGTGCCTAGTTTTCATACTGGAATCTTTGGAAGACGCCCAAGCCGGAAATTGTTAATCGTTCCAAAATCTCCGTCATGCCAGATTGGAAATGCATCATTGAGCACATTTGTTCGCTTCAACAGTTCCAAGTGTGCTTGTGAAACTTCTATCTTTGCTAAAATTGCATCTCTCTCTTCCTGTTATAGTCCTCATTCAACAACGAAATAGAAAAGTTGTCACGCAGAGGATGGTTATGAATTCTTTTAATGTTGAAAAGTTAATCGTGTACAGGGGTCCCTCATTTAAAATCAAGAAATATGGGTCATAAGCGGTAGTGTAGCAGTTCTATAAATTAAGAAAGAAACATTGCAACATAGCTTTAATAGTTTATATTACTATGAAATATTAGAAGGTTCTAATTTTCTTCCCATTTTTCTGCAAAGAACATACCAATCAAGTCCCAGGTTCACATTTGCGATCGGATTTTAAATTTTTTTGAAAAGTCAAACCTAATGCAAGGATGCAATACCAATTCTATATGCTACCGGTTGCCAGTGATAGGAAAAAGGCTTATATTGATAGCAAAAGCTCCTTATATAATTTTTATTTATCCTGGAAGATTATTTTGATAGCTAAAGCTCCCTTAAGCCTTTTTGATCACGAGCACAAGGTTAAAAGGCTCAGGCTATCATAATCAGATGATCAAGTTAGTCCTATGATTAGAGATTTAGACGTTCATTACAGCCAAGCTAGACCAAAACACACATTCCTTTTGTTTCCTTTTTTTTTTTTTTTTTTCTTTGTGAATAGCAACAACATAAGGTTGAACTTTACTGGATTGTGGCAGCAAGGCTACCCTGCCACGGTTATACACATTCAAATTAAGAAAAAAGTGGTTATCCAAGCATATTTAAGTAGACACTATATTGACATAAAGATGCCTACGTCCTTATAATTTGTTTAGGTTAACGAAAGTCATAATCATAAACATGCTTATTAATCTACATCTCTCTCATTATATGAGGCTCCATTCACTTCTTTGGGCTATATATTAATAATAACCTTGGTTGAATCCAGCAACAAAAAAGTAACATAATTATTAACATCTTCGTGGTTCCTATGAAATCTTAAAAGCAAAAAAGGGATAATAAATAAAAGGCATACCTGATGTGAGATTAACTGAAACTGAAAATTATTATATTCATGCCAATACCTGTCGTTCAATGAATACAAGAAGACAATCACCAACCTCAAAGTATCTGAAGAATTTCTGTCAACCAAATATATCTAAGTTTGAAAGAAAGAAATCATTTGCGGAGGCATAAATGAATACTACCGCCAGTAAAAGAGAACATCTTGATTAGGGTGTCAAAACAAGGGTGGGGATGATATTAGGCTAGTAAGGAAATTATTTGTAATTTACTCCATATTTTTCTAATTTGATTTAGTTATTCGGCTTACTTTTTACCCTAGGTTAAAGGTTGGTTCACTATAGCAATTATTTTCACAAATTCAATGATCTGGGCTATAAATATAAAGGTTTGGTTCCCCTCTCGTGGTTTTTTTTTTTTTTTTTTCCCCTTCCAATATTAATAAAATAACTCCTCACCTTTCCGCTAGCTCTACTAGGGGAAAACCAGATTTTCCCAAAAATTTGTCTATAGAAATACAAAAACCTCTGGAGGGGTAAATTTCAACAGAAAAGTTTCCAAGAAAAACGGCTTCACCACCCTTCAGTTTGCGTCTTGTGTCGGACCAAGTGTAGGTAGAGCAACATCATTTGTTCTTCCATTATTTGTATGCACAGAATGGTTTGCATATGATATGTCAAGACTCCAATCTTTCATGGGTGATGAACAATGTACCAGGAATAACATATTAAACTTTGTGTCATCAAATTTAGAGGCAAAGCCAGAAACTACAGGAGAAAGTTGATTAAAAAAAAACAAAGAATATTTTTATGACGAAGTTGCCATGTGGCGTGAGAGAAGGGATGTAGCTGTGCATATAAAGCATCTTTTTGGTGATTGTTAATTTCTTTGTTTTGTAATTAGGTGTTTACAGGATATTCTCCTAAATTGACCTGTTAACGTAATATGGGAAAATTAGTTAGACTCCTTAAACAGGGTTTGGATGCTCTCTTATTGCGTAACTTTACAATAATCAATAAAAATTTTAGTTTCCTTTTAAAACAAAATGGCAAGTACCTCTCTTCCAGTTCCTTAAACCGAACAGATTTAAGCTCTAGCTCTTTTAGTTCAGCATTCACTTCTGCAAACTGGTTCTCTGTCTCTTTAATGGCTGCTTCAAGCCTTCTCTCTTCTTCCTCAATCTAAACCAGAATAAATAGAAGATCAAACAACCGGACTCTTTAAATGAAAATAATCCACTCAAGATGCTATTGATTAAAATTCATTTTCTCTATTTTTTTCAAATAAGAAACTAATCCAATTTGTATCTTTACTAAAAATATATGAGTAAATTTTATGAATTTGCTCAATTAAAGGCAGCCTCGAGGCTAATTGGAAAAATTGAGGCACAAACCTCAATATTAGTTTTAAAAATTCTACCAATCATAAAAGTGTGTTAGACGAACATGACTCTCCACAATGGTATGATATTGTCCACTTTGAGCATAAGCTCTCATGGCTTTGCTTTGGGCTTCCCCAAAAGGTCTCACACCAATGAAGTTAGTATTCCTCACTTATAAACCCATGATCATTCCCTAAATTAGCCGATGTGGGACTTTCATCTTCCAACACCTCCCCTCGAACAAAGTGCGCCTCCCCTTAATCGAGGCTCGACTACTTTGGAGTCTTAGTCATTTTTTGATGGCCTTCGAGGAGGCTTGGCTCCTTTTCTTTTGGAGTTCTTTGTTCGATATTTGAGGATTTACCAATCTATTGGCAAGACTAAGTTTAGGGCATGGCTCTAATACCATGTTAGACGAACACGACTCTCCACAATGGTATGATATTGTCCACTTTGAGCATAAGCTCTCATGGCTTTGCTTTGGGCTTCCCCAAAAGGTCTCACACCAATGAAGTTAGTATTCCTCACTTATAAACCCATGATCATTCCCTAAATTAGCCGATGTGGGACTTTCATCTTCCAACACCTCCCCTCGAACAAAGTGCGCCTCCCCTTAATCGAGGCTCGACTACTTTGGAGTCTTAGTCATTTTTTGATGGCCTTCGAGGAGGCTTGGCTCCTTTTCTTTTGGAGTTCTTTGTTCGATATTTGAGGATTTACCAATCTATTGGCAAGACTAAGTTTAGGGCATGGCTCTAATACCATGTTAGACGAACACGACTCTCCACAATGGTATGATATTGTCCACTTTGAGCATAAGCTCTCATGGCTTTGCTTTGGGCTTCCCCAAAAGGCCTCACACCAATGAAGTTAGTATTCCTCACTTATAAACCCATGATCATTCCCTAAATTAGCCGATGTGGGACTTTCATCTTCCAACAAAGTGTACAATAAAATATTAAAAAAGATATTGCATGAAGTATCTATAAAACCATGCCTACAATGGCAACTTTTTAAATTAAAGATTCTAACAAGTCATTCTAGACGTTATCATTAGTGTCACTAAAAAGATTGGGGTAAAAGAAATAGTAATGATAGGACATGTTACCACAACATATAATGTACCAAAATTTGGTACATTAGGATTTTTATATGTTTGAAGAATGGAGCAAGTTAATATTATTTAGAAGAGATGTGACGTGGTCATGCAACCTCTTAGGTTCATACAAACCTCAAATGAGCCAAAAATGCACAAGCACAACCACATCATCACCTATGTGCACACCTACAAGTCCATGTCCACGACATGACCACAACAAACCGTGTGCCTCACCAAGAAAACACCTTAGTGATTCTTGTGCATAGCTAAGAATTTGGATGTCTTAAAAACATTTAAGGTCAATTGGTCATCAAATTTGTAAAGTGTTTCAACTTTGGAGTTAAAGAACTTGGGTTCTTCTAGGCACTCGACCTAAAGGTAATCTACATCTAACTCTCCCTTGGAGTTGTACTAATTGTTTTGTGGGTTTTAGTGTTCGTGTGCTAGGGTCGACATAACCAAGGGGCTCTTAAGGCAATTTACTCTTAACAACTTGGATCGCTTATTGTAATCTCTAGTTCAGGTTTCTCAATACACAATCCCTTTGTAATGGATCTTTCTTTTCTATATCAGCATGGTTGTATCTTTCATTAGTCTAAACAAGAGAAAAAGTATATTTCTGCTTTTGAATTTTTGGATAACACCAAACCTTAAACTCAAATAAGATCAATATCTCAAGAAAAATTTCTCCACGACTTCCTATGCCATGCCGTCCTTCAAAAATAAGATAATCAGCATCTAATGTTGTTTAGAAAGAAATGCCTAAATATCATTGTGAAATTGTACCTTTAATTTCTCCTTAAGAAAATCAGCTTCAGAAAGAACGTTCCGTGACTCCCCCTCTAGACGTTTGAGGCAACCTTCATATGCCTTAATGTCCCTGTTCACATCTTCAACCTCCTTATCAAGTTTATCCGACAAAATCCTCATGCATTCCAGGCACAAAGGCTGCTCCACCTGGACATAGAAATCGAGTTATACAGTTTTATAACCAGTTCCATGAAACTTATGAAGAACCTAATCAGCCTCTATGTGGAAATGAAATTGAAAAAAGTTCCAAGTTATTTTGCTTTAGAGTACCTGAGTTTGAGTTTTGGAAATCTCAAAAGCACGTTTTAAGATAGTTATGGTAGTGTGAAACCCAGAATTATTTGGTTGCATTGCCCCATCTGGCGATGGTATATGCATTCCACCTCCATCAGAGGGAGATTCATTCTTATACACAACTACAAACGACTCTTCCATCGTTTTTCCAGTTTGCCCTGTGTCAGCCTGACCAGCTCCCTCACGAGGACGAGGAACGCCTTGTGATTGAGGCCTTTGCTTCGGCAGCACAACAAAAGAATTATCCATGCGCGTGGAAGCTAACATGCTACTGGCACCATGAGCTCCAGACCCTTGCATACCTGAACGTGTTCATCACCGGAACATATGTTCATCAAGAGAATCATACAGCTTGAAGTCAGAACATTAAACTAATATCCATTCATGCCTTAAAACCCCAGAAAATCAATTGATTCTCTCGCTGCCCACACGTAAATTATCACACTTAAAATCATTCACACATCTCGTCTCTTCTTTTAAGTCCGGGAAAAGGCGTTCCAGTTAAGCTTACAACACATAGAAGCCGTTATCAATTTAGGCAACAATCTTTCTCATGTGGTTTCTCCAACAATCCATGGCCTAAATTCACAATAAGACGCACTGTACTCCATCAAACTCTCCCTCAACGAAGCTAAAACTATTCAATCCAATTCTACCGTTCAAATTATCGCAACAAAATCTGGCGCGAACGGCAACAAATTGCGTAAATAACTACACAAGTCTAAACTAACTGAAGAAATCACATCTGAAATTCCAAAAGCGAGAAGATAAAACATCAACAATAAGAGTCAAGAAGTTAACCGGATCGAACAGAGGGATCGCTGATGAACTTATCAGCATGGGTGTCAACGCCGACAAAGCATAAGGATTGGCCGCAGCTCTGGCAGCCGAATCGATGAACATTCGGGTCCCCAGGCAAGATCCGACCCATTTTCCGGTCGCCCATCGTTCGTCCCCTTTGCAATCGGATTGATTCAAATGAGAAAAATTTGTAATTTTTTATCTTAAAATCGCCGGTGATCTTGCGTGGAAGCAAAAGAAAACCAATGAATCCTTCGCGCCTCGCAGTTGATTGAGGAATGACTGATTACATAATTGATTAAATTAAAATCAAATAACAAAAATTAAATATCAATTAAATAATTATAAAAAAAGGTTAAATACTCCAAATATTTATTTCTAATAAACCTTTAAATTTTAAAAATAAGTAATTAAATATAAAATAATAATAATAATAATAAAAGAAAATTTAAATACTAAAATAAATAAAACAATATTAATTTTGTTTTAAAATTAAAAAGAAAAAATAAAAATGATAAATCCCGGAAAATCCGATCCCGGTCAAGATAAAGAATCCAAAATCAAATATATTTATGCAATTTTTGGGCAAAAAATTTCAGTTTCATAGTTTTTGCGTCTCTGGAAGATCTTCGAATTCTCTCTTGAAACCAAAATTCGAAGCTCCACTACAATGGAGGCGGCGGCTACCGACATACCCAGAAGCGGAAGTGGCCGGATTTTCAATCTCTTCGTCAGGCTGTTAGATGGGAAAACCCTAGCTCTGAAATTGACATCCCCTTCTGTTCATGGCCATGCCATCAAGCACCGTCTCTTTGAAACCACTGGAATTCCCCCAAATCACCAGCGTCTTGTCACTGGTGTCCGCCAGATCGAGGACGATTCGGTTGTTTCATGCTTCGATGAGTGTTCGGGTAAATTTCCTACTGTTCATCTTCTGCTTAGGCTGCTTGGAGGTAAGGGAGGGTTTGGATCGTTGCTGCGTGGGGCGGCGACGAAAGCGGGGCAGAAGAAGACCAATAATTTCGATGCTTGTAGGGATATGAGTGGGAGAAGGTTGAGGCATGTGAATGCTGAGAAGCGATTGGAGGAGTGGAAAGCGGAGGAGGAGGAGAGGAGATTGGAGAAGGTGGCTGAGGAGTTTCTGAAGAAGAAATCCAAGGTTGGGAAGAAGGGAGTTGGGGATTCTGCGACTCAGAAGTATGTAGAGAGGTATCGGGAGGAATCTGCGCGTTGTGTGGCTGAGGTGGAGAAATCCGTGAGAGATGCGGTGATGAAGGGTGGGAAGGGAAAAAGGAAGGGTTGTTCAATGCCGAATGGTGCAGATGCTAAAAAGTTGAAGATCTGGTCAGTATCTTGGTTTTTGCTTTTCTTTTATCCCTTCGATTATGTTCTAGTTTGCAAATTGTTTTGCCTTCAAAGTGCATATTTTAGAATTATTTTTGGGAACCAATGATTTCGTAGATAGTATAGTTGTGAAGTTGCATTAGAGGGGATGAGAGCCAAGCCACAAATCAAAGAAGACTACCGAAAATAAAGGCCCTGCAATTGATATAAAGATCAGATGAACTATGAACTATAAACTATTAAACTAGGATCTTAATTTGTACCGAGATTGGCCAGCAAAAATTGCATTGTCTAGAAAGATATCTATGGCATTTTCTAAATAGGTGAAGAATCTATGCTTCTTTTCCTTTATGAATAAGTGACTGAAGAATTCAGTATCTGAAAAGCCTTCGGTGCTCTTTGGGAAGTCGTATGATTATTAAATGTTGGGTGGAGGATCTTCCAAAATCGAGTTGCAAAGGGCATCTGAGGAACACATGCAGTCTCCTCGTAATCATTCTTGCTATGAGTTTTTTGGTGGAAAGGAAGTAGTATGGGATATGAAGAGTGAAGTGGTGCATCCTGAATTCACCAATCAGGCTGAAATCTGGTGGAGCTTTATTAATCTTCCTTTTATACCGACGAAGCTGTCTTTGTCAACTCTACTTCATTTTTTCCCTCTTAGGTTTTCGTTTTTTCTTGCTGTTTTTTATTGGAATGACTTCTTCAAATAATTAACCTATGCTATTTGATAGTGAGCATTTCATTTGTTATTGCGATCCACTTCTGTTCGAAAAAAGGAAAGTAACTCCACCTTAACGTTTGGATCAGTTCCAAAACTGGCATCAAAAGCAACATTAACATCATTTTCTTCTATTAGTCAACTATTGATGAATTATTTTGAACCTGAGCATTTTCTTATTAGCTTTGTGCCAATAATTTCTTTTCTTTTCTTTTTCCAGGATGGGCAAGAGGAAAATGGGTGAAAGTGACAGCGATGATTTGGATTCAGATGACTCTGATAGTGAAGAGGAAAACGAGAAATCAGTCATCTTGAATGATGGTTGTCAATCTGATTTAAATAAGGATGCTGAAGGGAGTTCGGACTCTGTTAACTTCGGTAAACATGGGTATGGTTCGGGGGAAGCCTCCAGTGAAAGTGGTTCTGAGGAAGAAAAGAACGTGGCAGTGCAGGAAACCATGGAATTGGTCGGAAGCTCCAGTGAAAAAGCTCTTTGTTCTGAACAGTTTAATGAGGTTGAGATTAACAATCAGACTACTCAGGGTGCAGTGGTACGTTGCTCGGAGGCTGAGGCTGAGGCTGTTGCTGTTTCTACCGATCAAGAAGATGAGGTCGGAGAACAGGGTGCTCATGGGGTTGACATCACAAACATAGAAGATGTTGCTGCTAATCCACAAGATATATCAGTTCCGAACAATGGTGAAACTGTTGAAGATTTGTCGAGCCTTCCTGAACCAAATGGCTCTCCAGTGACTAAGTTGAGTGATCATGAGGAAACAAGTGCAAGTAAAATCAATTCAGAAGCACCACTGAATTTTGAAGATTTTAGTTCTGCTGCTGAAATGGAGGTATGATCATCCAGAAATCGAATTATCATTTTCTTATGCACCTTGTTCATTTATTTTTTACGTCTGCTAGGTTGCATTGCATTGATAAATAGTTTCCTAATATATTTGTCTATTACATGACAATACCTTCACACATGGGTTAAATTCAGAAAATTTCATTAGGTGGACTAAATTTTATGTTCTAACATTATATATTTGAAATCCTCCCATTCTAAAACTTGGAGGGCTCTATAACGGGCAACACGAACTAACCATCATGTTTGTTCATGTTACACGCTATTGCTATCGGAATTGAAAGTGAATGAAACTCGATTTGTTTTTAGCATATTATATTCATATTATCTCCCCTCGATACCCAGGTTCTTGGATTGGAAAGGCTAAAGTCGGAACTGCAAGCAAGAGGCTTGAAATGTGGGGGTACTTTGCAAGAGAGGGCAGCCAGGCTTTTCCTGCTCAAGTCTACGCCATTGGACAAGGTTCCAAAGAAGCTTCTAGCCAAAAAGTGACTGTAAATTTTCGTAATCTGACTTCTATCATATTGTAGCGACTTGATTTCTCTCCATACTTGTGAAATGATATTAGGATGAACTCAATCACAGTGGTCAAGTAGAGTCAGTTTCTTCTAGTACGTGCAACAAATATGATATTATGAAGTATAGGGAAGGTTTGAACTTCTGAGTACAAGTTGGTTGTGTTGTATTTGTACACTTCTGATAGTGTTATAATAACTAAAACTATGTTTTTGTTCTTTGACCAAATAGGTTTTTAGTGTTGATTTTGTAACTTGGATAATAGGGTCAAAACCCGTCATTAGCCTAGTTTATAATTTGACGTAGTTGTAATTATGAACAAGTCGTGAACGAGTCCTTTAAGTTAATAGTTCAGTTGAATAATAAATTTGAAATATTTAAATTAATATTTAACACATTTGATATATTATATCCTTATATGTGGTGAGAAAAATAAATAAATCTAATTTTAAGTTTTTGAAGTAATATTTAATATATTATCTATATTGCATAACATATATAATATTTAAAATAAATAATATATATATATATACACGTATCTATATATATGTATATATATACGTAAATACATACACTTATCTATATATATGTATACACACACGTATCTATATATATATGTATACATATATACACACTATTTATATATATATGAAGAATGAAGCAGAAAAAGGGAGGTTAGAAGAGTATGGGAATTAGTGGCTTTATCTTTGAATACCAAACTACGACAATCTTACAAGAACTTTCCAAGTTTTCACTCCCAAATAAAGCAATACAAAAGAAAAAAATTTAAAAGCAAAGACAAAAGAAGTATTCATAAAATAAACACACACTATTTAGAGGAACCTCAGAAGCCTTAAGCATATAGCATCCCAACAGCCGCAGATTGAATTTACACTTTTATTCCTCCTACGCTACAAATTGCTATACAAATGGTGGGTGTAGTAGAAAGAGGAAAACGAATATGATACCCAAACAACTGCTGCCTTCTAACTTCTTTCTTTTCAACTTTTTAAAAAAATGTACCTGCTCTCTCCAGTAGATGTTGCAGAGGAAAAGTAGCAAAAGAATTTGAGTTTTAGTTTGGTTGAATCGGTGTCCGAGTTTGAGTTAGTTCATGAATTTCCGACAATTGGGAGCTTTACAACGGCAAGGGACTTTGAGATCATCAGGTTCGTCTGGATCGAACAAGTAATCGTAGCTGTTTGTTTGTTTCGTTCAAACCCAAACATGTCAATTAATGAACAAGAAAAGTGAAGCTAAGTGAGAGAATTGAAACTTGGAAGAATGCGGTTCTTACGTTAGTTCTTCTCCAGCAGCAACATTGGTCTTAGCAATGAGAACTATTCGGCTTTCATTGTCACCAACGCTCATTATCCTTGCATAGCAGTTCGGCATGCACTGCACCATACGTCACACACACACACACATCGCCAATTCAGTCTTCCACACCAAACAATCAAACAATTACAAGAAATAATCCCAACTTCGAGCATATTGCTTACCGAATGATTTATCAAGCGTGCTATATTTCCTTTGTCTGTGGCATCAATTACAACTTCCTCGCTGATCTTGAAGAGCTGCAAACATATAATCAATTGAACATTGGTGATTAAAATACTTGGACAATAAAATAAAACCCCAGCAGCCTTTGAGAGGTAGAAAAGAACTCTCTTGGATATGAACAAGGGGAAGGAAAAAAAAAAGAACAACACCCTTTATCCTTCCAGGATTTTGAAAGGTTGAGGGTAGCCAATTGTTTAGTTGGCTTAGGCTTGAGTGATCTCAAGAGTGAGTTCCAAAAACACTTGTGGGAGTTATATTGTAATTCCCTTGTCTTTTGTATTTCAATATATTTGGTTCTATCAGATAAACCAAATTAGATTTCAGCATTGGAAATATAACCATTTTCCAGTATATGGAACACTTCACGCATAATAAAAATGATTAAACGAGTAACTCACGTAGCAATCTTTTCCTTCTAATTGGTACCGAGCCTCCCTCAAATCTGCTACACTACGCCGCACCTGCTCACCACGGTACTCAACAACCTAAAGGTGGATGAACATTCGGTTAGATAACTAAAACTTTGTCTCAGAAGACTACCACAACCCCATGATTATCTTTGATGAAAATGCAATAAGTTAAACTGTTTGCTCAGAAAATTTCATTGAAACTGTTTGCTAAAAAAGGAAGCACAAAGTACAGCATTTTATGTTGCCTCAGAAAATTTCATTGAAACTGTTTGCTGAAAAAGGAAGCACAAAGTACAGCATTTTATGTTGCCTCAGAAAATTTCATTGAAACTGTTTGCTCAAACTTCCTAATCACATAAACGTACACATTTGAATGGAGCTCACAAGAAATTAGAAACATCCTTACCATTTCACCCTCTTGAACATTCCTACGAGCAAAGAGGCCCCATCCATGAATTCCAGATTTACCGAAACAAACCCTATCCCTTTCAGTTCTCTGAAATTAGTTAAATAGCAACACAATTCATTAAAAAGATGAAATATACAAAAAGAAGGGATATTGCAAGAGGAGGTAGCATTTGCCTGTAAGTGGCGAAGTCGTTCCTTAAATGAGGAAAATAATTGGGGGTCTTCTCCTTCCTTATAAGAGAAAGCAATGTATTCATTTAATCACTCACTTGAAAATGAGCTAAAACTGTGAGGTTAAACTAATCAGGAAAAGAAAATTACTCTGCGTGTACTCAAGCTAATAATTTCATCCAATGGATGATGGCTCGGCCCCATAAGTCGATGGAATATTGGTCCTTCGACCCTCTAAAAAAATACGGAAAATAATGGTGAGGCACAGAAATCAAAAGTTAGTGGTCAAGGAATAATTTTTGAAATGGTCAAACGTGGACAACCTTATCTGTTGGTCTAACATAAACACGACACCTTGCTGCAGAATGTGGTTCAATATCATTAGTTTCAGAGGCTGAAGACTTTGACAGTTCTTCTACCTTTGATGTAACTAGTCTTGATCCCCTGGAACATCCCTTCTGCTTTTGAAGCAAGTTTCTGCCTGCAAAAACCCCAGAAGGACTGCGCACCACTAAAGCAGCATCAGGGTTTGGTGTTCTGCATGACAAAAAAGGATTTTGAGCCTCAGGATCTATATCAAATCAAATAAGAAGGAATAGAGAGAGAGAGAGAGCAAAATAACTTACAGTAAAGTAAGGACCTTACCTATGAATAGCACAATATATCAGTTTTCTAGTAATTTGCCGCCCTTTTTCCTCCGAGCATTGCAACTGAAAGCAAATATACATCAAGTTAAGAAATTGTGAGCCTGTTGCACCCTTAAAAATTTCCCAACTCAGAAACAGAGATCAATCTATTTCTAAAAAAGAAGATGCATTGGCATGTATAGAGGTCAAAAATTATAACACCATGTTAACCTACAGAAATACTCTGTAGAGTAAAGATTACATAATATCAACCATATACACTAACCTCCATGAAGTATCCTGCTCTCGAAGCACACATTGTATGGAAATAAGTAGCACATTTGCAGCACTGTGCACAGGAACCATGACTTTGCTTGCAGATTACACATCTCTGTTATCCATAAAAAGAAAAAAAGTAAAGACAGCAAACATCTCTTTGCAGAATAGAAAAACAGCATTATAAATCCCAGAGGAAATGCAAACATAAAAGGCTAAATATATTATTTTGTCATTTATGTATAGGCCATTCCTCAATTTTATCTCTAACCTTCTAAAAAAAATAATTTATAAATGAACATTTTGAACTCATTATATCAAACATGAGGTGATTTTATATTCAATAGAGAAAATACATTCTAGTGTCGCATCATTTTGTTAATGAATTTAATATTCTAGCACAGTCGGGACTTCCATTTTGGCTTTTTAATAACAAAAAATTGAAAATAAAAAACAGATGCATAAAATATGAAATTCAAACTTTTAAAATATTAATGATGGAATTGAAAAAAAAAAAGGATGAAAGTATTATCTTTGGATAAAATAAAATTATCAAAACGTGAAACTTCAATCCCTAACCGTTTTCATTGAAAAAATAGAATTTAGTACAACTATGACATCCTTATCAATCAAAAAGTCGGTGGAACTCATCAGTAAGAAATATACGGTATTGGCAGACTGCTGACAATTCTGATTCAAGAACAGGAACGATAATTTATTTTAAAATGGTAGAATTACCTTCAAAAAAGAATTCGATGGAATTCTAAAGATGCCAACAGCTGGTTCCATTTTCTCATGATTCAAGAAAACAACTTCAGGGCGAAACCAAGCACAAGTGACATGAACCCAGAGTCCATCAACGTCAGTAGGCTTTAAAGCACCACCTGAAGCAACATACAGTTATTGAATTATAATGCCCTTAATCATATTTCTAGACAGCAGTGGAGCTAATAGGCAGGCAGACGTAGTCAAATAAGAGGTCACTTTATCACGAAACTAGCACATAAGTAGTATACAGTAAAAGGTTGCTGCTGAAAGCACAAACAAATGAAGATGGGTAGGAACATCGAGTACAGAACATAAATCAGAAAAAGAGGGGGAAACAAAGGAGAAGAGAAAATTGACAAAAAAAAAAAAAAATTACTTAGAGCCTCAAATGCAGAAGTCGTTGAATTCTGCTGTCGGAGAGATAAATGGAAAATATACATACTGCATTTGAGACTCTGGCAACGAAACTAACAAAAAGAATATGATTTTTGTTTAGCGTTTGCACCCTAACTAGGCCGCTGATGGGACAGTTCAAATTCCTCACATGTCCCTAGTTTCCTTTTAGCTTGTAATCTTTAATATCAGAGCATCCAAAGTTAGTATAGTAAGATTTGTCAAATCCAATCCCACTACTCTTTTTATGAGCAATTTTATCTACGTTGTCCTGCACGCATGTTCATGGAAACATAGCAACTTTGGTCAGTGCCTGATTGAAGGTGCTTCCCATGTTTCAAGGGTGGCTGCTGCACCTTGTTCATCATGTCACCAAAGGAAAACATCCAAGCACCTTAAAACACTAGAGAATACATTTTGTCTTTAAAATGATAGCAAGCCAACACCACCATAGTGCATGTATAAGCCTATTTCCATTCATGACCATACTTCCCTTTTTTCAACTTAGCAGCCTGTCATTTCCTCAAATGACTCTTATAAAGGTCAAGATTTATAGCGACCTTAATTGAGAAATTTCAAATATAAAAATAATTATTCGCCAAAATTTAGAAACATGAACATCCCAGAAATGAAATGTGCAATATACATACCCTTCACAGGACAAAGGCAACACTCTCTATTGGCATCTGGTGTTTCACAGGCTCTGCAGACCCATGATGTAAAATCGTGAATATCTTTAGCCCCATAGCATTCTTGGTGGACAGCAACCTGGCATCTATAAAAGAAAGGAAAGGAAAAATGAAGGACTACAAGAAAGGTTGCAGATATCTTGTACACATCAAATTACATTTCAATTACTTAGGCCTCGAGCTACCAGTGGTTCACATAAACCTAAAAGTCCGAATATGTTGAACATGAACAATCAGAAATCCCTACAGTTAAACTACTAAATAAGGTTGATTCTAATCATTACCATTTTTATCCAGCTTTGAAGGAGAAAGTGAAATAATACAAAAGGGCACACAAAAGAATAGACCAACAAGAGAAAATCGTAACTTATCACATGTAGTCTCAAACTTTATTAATCAATTCACAACATTAACAGATTGATTATTAATTTTGAAATGCTGATAAAAGGATAATGCAATAATTAAACCTAAAACCTGTTGTGGGATACAGTAATGCATACTCATAATGTCAAGAACTTCGATCAGTGAAGTTCATTTTAATTCTAAATGCATATGTTTGTATAAAATTAGATAGGTCGTGTAGATACCTGTTGCAGATGATAATTTTGTTTTCTTCCCAATCTTCAACCCATCTGCAAATAGCACACTTTTCTGTTGTCCATTTTGCATAAACAGGCTCATAATTCCCTGTTACAGCAAATATAATAAACATATTTTAAAACGTAGCCTCAATATTGGTAATTTCTCAAAGCAAGTGCACAACAAGAACAGACTGATGCTGGCAAATACTGCACCCTTCCCAACATAAATAATGAAAAATCCATGTGTCAAATATTTTGAGGGAAAATATATACCACTTAAGAAGGTGCTTAGCTGCTGGTTATCCAACTTCAAAGGCTTCAAGGAATCTATGCCATTCGTGTTGAACTCTGCAATCTGAAATTTACTTGAAGTTTGCAAGAAATAATGAGTGGCGCAAGTTCAAGACAATGACTAAAATCTAAATAAGGAAAGACAACAAACACTATTACGAACCCATTGTTCCAGAGGTAACATTGTAGCCTTCACTTTAACGCTATACTTCCATTTCTTTGCTCTGCAACCAGTGTGTTTTTCCCATTCACTAAGTCTTTGTTTTCTTGCCCCACAAGAACCGCACTTGCAGACAACTCTAAAAGCATAGGAATCGAGATCACAATTTCATCATCTTAAAGAACTTGCCTAATTATTAAAATGATGGGGAACTCTAAATCATTTGTGGAAGTGGGGAAAGAAAATAAAACTTCATTTAACGTGATGTTCACAGGACTTACAAATGTAAATCGGGGATATAAGCTCCTTCCATGCCATTGCACACCACTATTATCTTATCAGGAATGGAAGCCACCGCACCTTTGTCCGTAGAACTGGTTTAAATGAAGTGTCAGATAACTAACATCAAATGTATAAAATTTAAGATCAGAAAATAGAAACTATAACATGAAAAAGTTCCTATCACTCGCTAATGCCATCATGTATGAGACCTTCATAGCAGAAATAGTAAAGTGGAATTCCATAACCCTCCTACCTTTAACTTATACCAATATGCCGATAAAACTATCAGGCAAATGAAGTTGTAATAACTCAAAAACAATAGGAGAAGGGTTTGTAGTCTCACTTGGCTTTTGATTGACTATTTTCAACATGTGGTGGTTCATTAGAGCCGACCCTGCAATCAGGGCAATAATATTCGCTGTGTGCCAAATCCTTCAAATGTGGCAAGGTTAGCAATTAATCCTGAACTTGGGTAAAAGACATATACACGTGTCTCTAGGTACAGAAGGCATACCTTAAATAGCTTGCCAGAAATTTTGTCGCACTCAGCATGTACCCATACATTACAACCATCACAGCATACCTAATTTGACACAAACGCTCAAATAAAATCAGATAAGAAATGCAGAAATGAGGAGCGTACATAGCAAACAAATTGGTTTGAGCTAATGGCAAACTATTCTTACCCAATTTCCACCATCAGAATGGTGCCAGATTTTCTTGCATATGCCACAATATTGCTTCGATTGTCTCAACTGTAAATATGAAAATTATTAGATAATTTAAGTAAATACCATCTATATCACGCTGTATTTTATAAGAAAATAAACTATTTTCTCCGTTTTATTGTTTCCTCTAGATTGGCAAGAGACTAAAAAATATCTTGAAAATAAGCATCTCCAAACCTTATGACAACGTTTGCACAGAAGTTGTGTGGCAGAAGTCGGGCCCTTCACTTTCTTAAGTGATTTGCAAAGCGATAACAATCCACATCCGTCACAATGTGAAGAACCTTTGTTGACTACTTTCTGTAAAATAAATTAACTGATGAAAAATCTCAACAAAATAAAAAAAAAAAAAAAATTACACCAGAAAGTAGATGTGCAAAGAAGAAAAAAATAAGAGTGATCAGAATTCATAAAATAAGCATGTAAGAAGGGACTGAAGTTCCCTGGCATGCATCGATGCAAACATAAAGGCCAGTGTTAGGAAAGAAAACACATAGAGGTTGATACGTTTCCTGCCACATCCAACAACAAAGCCTAAGAATTGGTGACAAGAAAAACTCAATGAAAACGAATGTAATCATTGACCATAAAGATATTTATGCCCACTCCACAGCACTAAATTCCAGAAACATTACTCCCAAATTCGTAACCTTTTTAGGGCAAAATAATTTTTTTACTGAACTTTTATATGCCCAACCAACCTCCCAAATTGGTCCAACTGGATCCTCATCCAAATAATGTAAAATTCAAAATCTAGTGGGATGAAATTCTTTAAACTTCAAAAGACTACATGCTCAAACTACACGGTGTTTACATATATGTGTTTTCTTTCTTTCTTTCTTTTTTCCCTAAAAAGTTGAAGACTTCGGAGGACCAAGACGTTTTCTTATTGAGCTAATCCTAAGATTCAAACATGCAACCACTAGGTATGTCTTACTTGACAACGGGCCGTAGCCAACGGGGCCGGCTCATGAAGACATGGCGATATGTAATTTAACCAAAAAGAACAAAATTACAAATTCTTATAACAACAAAAATACAGTGTCGAATTGCAGAGTTGAGCCAGATGACAAAAGCAGTCATAAAGATTTAAGTTAACCGTAAACGAAAAGGCCCCAGAAAATTAATTCACTATTCGAAGTACAGGTATCATATAATTTTGTACACGATTGTCCTACATCACATTCCAATGACCCAACAAAACCCACGAAGATAACAGTAACTCAAATCCACTCAGACCTCAAATAAAAAGGTAAGTTCATAACATAATTCGGGTAAACAACAAACGAAAAGGAATGAAACCAATTCTCAGGAATCTTACCTTCTCGGAATAGTACTCCAGATCCTGGTTTGAAGTCGAGGCATTAGGCAGCCCACTGACATGTGCTTCTCGAAGAGACATTAACATACTGCCCACGCTAGCGTCCACGTAACCATCTTCTGCTAATAAAGCCTCCTCGATAGCCATCTGGAAATCACTTGGCTTGCTCTTGTGCAACTGTTTCTGCCCCTTGAATCTGATGAACAGGAATAAAATTCTGATCAGGTATTTAATCATTTAAAAAAAAAAACACACAATAAAGCTGACAAAAATAGAGTGTTACACACCTCTCGAAGAACTCCGCAAAAGGGTATATCATCCCTTGTTTCACCCATGCATAGTCCTGTGAATTAGAACATATTAAATAATTAACCAACGCGACAAGTAAAATTATTATTGCCCATAATCTAGGAGCGGAAGAATTACCCTCTGGGTTCCATTTTTCGAATACCCGAAAAACATTACACATATAGAACATGGGACGCAAGATTTTAGAACCGCTTCGGGAGCTTGCAACAAGGGATCGATAACTACCGCTGGCCAAGCAGGGTATCTTTTCCCACACTTCGCCCAAACTAAATCTCCCAAAGCAAACTCCTCTGGCTTGTAAATATCCTTCCTCCTTTCAGAATTTGTATTTGTCTTCGCCGCCATATAAGTTAGACTAGTGGGTTTCTCTTCTTCTTCTAATGGCAACACAGTTTTTGAGCTAAAATACCTTGTATCATTCAAATTAGAGAAACCCATAAAAGCATCCTCTTTCTCCTCTTCACTTCTATCGGATGAGTCCCACTCTGAATTCTTCAACCTGTAAGTATCCTTCCACCGCCGTTGTTTTGATAGTGCCAATCCCTTACTTCTCGTTCTGGGTTCTGCTAAGGCACCGTCTAATTCTTCTTCCTCGTCATTTTCTTCGAGGCTGGAATCCGTAAAATCGACCTTCCGTTCTTCATTCTTCCATACATGAAGAACCGAGTCACTGAACCTCGAAGGCAGCATCTGAACTCTTCCTCGCGATGACTTCAACAGCGGGGGTCGTAATTTCTCGACGCTGCGGTTCAATACTCGCCGTCCATTCAATTTCTTCGAATTCCGCTCAAATTCGTCTCCCCAATAAAATCCATCGCTGTACCAAGAACCCGAACCACTATCCTCAACCTCGCGTTGGAGGCGATACGAATTATACCCATCTGTCCGCCGTTTCTTGGAACTGACCGAATACATGTAATCCGAAGAATCGGGTACCTCGAGCTTGCAACGTTTAAGATTCGGCGATTCAAATTTCATAGTTCGTTTGATGATCATCTTGTTACGAATGTTAAAACCCAATTTCCTAGAGAAAAACAATGCGAAGCCCTAATTATCTTGTTCGACAAAAAGGAAACAAACACCGGCCAATGTCGAAGAATTTCTCCATATACCATTCAACTCCGTTTCATACCCACTCCACGCGACACATATAACTCCACAATCATACAGCCGAAATATACGAATAAACCCTAATTAAGCCACAAAGAACGATAAAACTCAAGAGAATTCAATTCGTTCCAGAAACCTTCACGTCCGCAGAACTGAGATTACCGACGAAAAGAGAAATCGCAACGAAACAACAGAATTTTCAATATCGAAAAACAAAATCCGCAAGAAACGGAAGAAAAACACCGGCGGGGAAAATCAATATCGAATGCTAAATTCAGACGAAAGAAATCACTCAAACTCGCAGAGAACGAAACAACAATGCTGCGAGCTGTGTTAAAGCCGAGGATCGATCCGCTTAAGCCGAAACGAAACCGTAGGGAACAATCTCCTTTCTTATATACTATTATTATTATTATTATTATTTGTTAAATTAATAAAATAATTCAATAATAAAAACATTTAAATTTGGATCTAATTTTTCATATTTTATATTATACAATATATTTTCTGAAATTCCCATAGTCTGTCCATGTCTATGTTTAAAATCTGTTTTTTTCCAAATTTTAAGTACTAATTTTTTTAATTTAATTAAAAATAAATAAATAAAACATAAAAAAGCTTAAATACAAATGATTTTTTTATTAAATATAATTATTTTTATTTCAACAATTAAAAAATTTTACCAAAACATATTTTTATTTTACTTCAATGAAAAAAAACAATACCATAAATCTCTAAATTCTAAATTTTATTTTTTAGAGTCAATAATTATTACAATGATTTATATATATATATATATATATATATAAGCAAATTTGAGGAAATTTATGGAGATCATACTCCTAATTGGGCCTGGCCCGATATTAAAAAATTAAAGGCCCAAGTCCGAGTATAATGGGCCTCTTGTCTAAACTTAACCAGGCCTCTGTCTAAACTTAACCATCTTTAATAGCCAAATTTATAGCCCAGCCCATAGGCTTGCTAATTGGATCAATGTTTAGGTCCATCTTGGGTTGGGTTTAGGTCAGTCCATTTGATTTGCCTATTAAATATATATATATATATATATATATATATATTCATAATTAAAGGTTATTAAAATTTATTGAATTTCTAATTTTTTGTTGACTTTATGTTAAAAAAAACTATCTTTTTAGTATAGTTTACTCCATAAAATTATTGATATAATAAAGTTTGATTTAATATTTTTCTTTTTAATTTATTGTTAGCACATTTAAAATTTTATATTAACTTACACATTAATTTATTTTACTTTAAACTAGATTATAAATGAGAAATATGACTATACGCACAAAAAAGAAATATAATAATAGAAAATAACGAGATGTTGTATTAACATAGCTATGTTTAGGGCATGACTCTAATACCATGTTCCAGACTATACCTATGTTTAGGGCATGATTCTAATATCATATTTCATACTGGTATGATATTGTCCCCTTTTTAAGGCATGACTCTAATACCATGTTCCAGACTCGTATGATATTGTCCCTTTTTCAGGGCATGACTCTAATACCATGTTTCATACTATAGTTATGTTTAGGCATGACCCTAATACCATGTTTCAGATTATAGTTATGTTTAGGGCATGACTCTAATACTATGTTCCACACTATAACTATGTTTAGGGCATGATTCTGATATCATATTTCATACTAGTATAATATTGTCCCCTTTTTAGGGCATGACTCTAATACCATGTTCCAGACTCGTATGGTATTGTCCCCTTTTTAGGGCATGACTCTAATATCACGTTCCAAACTTGTATGATGTTGTTCTCTTTTTAGGGCATGACTCTAATACCACGTTCCAGACTCGTATGATATTGTCTCCCTTTTTAGAGCATGACTCTAATACTATGTTTCAGACTCATATGATATTGTCCCTTTTTTAGGGCATGACTCTAATATTATGTTTCAGACTCGTATGATATTGTCCTTTTTAAGATGTCTGGTTAGTATTTAAATATTTAGTCTTTATTTATATATACCTAAATTTTATGGTTGCAAATCTGAAAGCATAAATAACTAAATAGAACAGTAGGCAGTGGAAACGTTCAAAGGAACCGGCTCGGATTGGTAGCCTTTTCTTTCGCCTTCCCACCTTTTCCAACTCCATCAATGGCCGTCCCACAATCTCCCTCCTTTTCTTGTTCCATCTCTAACTACTCTCAGAACTCTGCTGTAATCCGTACTCTTCGTTGCCTCAATAATCTGAGTTCTTCACTCGTTCATGGAGAATCTCATTTCCTTGGTCAACAAACTTCAGAGAGCTTGCACTGCTCTTGGCGATCATGGCGAGGAGAGCGCTTTGCCCACTCTCTGGGACTCCCTTCCCGCCATTGCCGTCGTCGGAGGCCAGGTTATACGCCGCTTTCTCACATTTCTTTTGTTGCACGTCAATACGCCAGTTTATTTTGATTTTATTTGTTTTTTCGAAGAAATTCGGCCTTTTTGCTGCCATCTTATCAGCTGTGGACCCGATCGTCCATTTTGTTTCTTTATGGAATTCTCTTTCACAGTATCATTTTGTTTTATTCTCTCTCTCTTTTTATTATTATTATATCATTGAACGCATGAGTTTATTCTGTCTTGTTGTCATTTCAGGATTTATTATTTTATTCGTGGAATTCTTGTAGTTTATCGCCAGGATTGATGTTCTGTTGTTTCTTTCTCTCTCTTTTCTTTTATTACTCCAATAATTTCATCGGAATTACTCAAGTTAGATTCCTTGATGTCACAGGAAAATTTCACCACGCCTTTATTTTATTCTTTTTCTTTTTTGCTGCTAACAAATCATAGAGATATGGTGAATTTTCAATACGTTAATAAGTGACAAATTTGGATGTACTTTTGATTTGATGCGGAATTCATAAGCTATTTTCAGAACCTTACTTGGGTTAGAGTAAAGAATTACTTAAACCCTATGCATAAGATTCCAATAGATTTGACAGCCATGGATGCATCTACAACTACGTTCATCAAGTGTAATAGTAATGGGGTGATGCTAACTTAGACTTCTCCATTCAAACTCTTGTTTGAACGAAGTGAAAAGTTGGATCTTTGTTATCTAATAGAATAAAAACTGATGATTTCACCTGTATATTTATAACAATATCCCCATATAGAACAAGCATCCATGGTCCATGGCGATGGAGCTCTCTAGAACTCAATTCCTCTGCAAGTGCCCATTTAAAGATTGCCAATATTGCATTGCAACATGTATTTTTTCTATTGAACATTTGATCACTTGTTATGTACTATGTTACTTCAATTATTTACGAATGTTTTTTTAAAGATGGATTTTTTTTATTGAATTTGGTATGTTCATGTCTACTTAGGCTGTCAGTTTTGGTTGAATCGTGCACCTTAATTTATCTGCACCGACCTCTGTTAATTACTTGTGTTCTTGTATTGCAATTCTCACTTCCCATTATGTGTTCTAGATAAAGAATCTACTCAATTTATTATCATATTGGTTGTAGAGCTCTGGCAAGTCTTCGGTACTGGAAAGCATTGTTGGAAAAGACTTTTTACCTCGTGGAGCTGGTAAATTTCTGCTGTAAACTCTTTTTTGCTGAGGGGTCTTTCTTCATTTGAAGGGTACGAGCCTCAACAATAAGAAAAACGGCATGTGAACTAGCAAGTACTTCAGAGAAGAATTTTCTTGTTTTTTTGTTCATCGTTGGCTGGGACTATTGTCATTAGAGCATCGAGGTTTTTCTAACTAGTAGCTTAAAGAGAAGTCACATTTTCAAATTGTAAGCTTTCAGAAGTTTTTCTCTTTAAAAGGAGTTATAACTTAGAATCACGGATCTTGTCGCTGCTGATAATTACAAGCTGAAATATCAACTTCTAGAAGTTGTAATTTAGGCGTCTCATTCCTGGTAACTTATTTTATATTTCTTTACAGCTCTGCCCATGTGGTCAGGTGGTTGTTTTCCAATAGTTACATAAGTTTGCAGTATTATTAGAAAATTTTATTATCTCGTTAATGTTCACATTCTTGGAACTTTCATATGATACTAAAACGTTGTTTGCAGGGATTGTCACCCGACGCCCCCTTGTTTTGCAGCTTCATAGGATTGACGAAGGAAAAGAATATGGAGAGTTCATGCATCTCCCTAGGAAAAAATTCACCGATTTTGGTACATGTCTCCATACATTTTATAAGTTAACAATTATTCAACATTTATTCGTTGATTAATGAACAAAAAAATTATTTCAACATCTGTTCTTATACTCATGTAGCTGCACTGAGGAAGGAGATCTCAGACGAGACTGATAGAGAGACAGGGCGCAGTAAACAAATTTCAAGTGTTCCAATCCATCTGAGTATCTACTCTCCCAATGGTCAGATGAATGTGTGTTTATGGCAAAAAAAAATTGATTTTTAAGCAGCTTCTGTTACTTTTGTTGTAGGGGTACTGTTGATGATGCATAGTAGATAAGCTAAGATTTTAATTGCTTTAAGTAATTTTTACCAAAACCTTCTCAATTATTTTTTATTTTTCTCCAGCAACTCGTCTAGAATAGACGGTAAGGTCAATTTGGTTCACTAACTAGTTAGTGCTCCATTTATATTTAACCCTGGTGACCAAAGAAAGAAAAAAAAACGATTATTATGAATAATAAGTGTTTGCCTGTTGATTACACGTTACAGTATAATATGGATGTGGGTTCTTTTTAACTAGTTTTTCATGTTTTGTATTCTGACAGGGTTGTATTTATAATATGAAACTTTCTTCTTTTAACTCCATAAATTTCTTGAAACTTTATTTTTCAGTGTACTTACGAAGTTTTAATTGCAGTTGTTAACCTTACACTTATTGATCTTCCTGGGCTGACAAAAGTAGCTGTTGGTTAGTTAGACTTCCTTAACTATTGCTTACAATAAATCGAGTTCTTAACTATATTTGATCTTCTTATAAGCTACTTATGATGGCTGAATAAGAAAAACTGTGCATGAAAAAAAATCTGATTGATAGAAGATACATCGACTTTGATATGTAGAGGGCCAATCAGATAGCATTGTTCAAGATATAGAGAACATGGTTCGATCCTTTATAGAAAAGGTAATTGTTTGAATATGGCTCCCTTTTTAATATAATAAGATTATGAAAATTGTGCTTTCAATTTATTTTATTTTATATTTTTATGTGAGTTTGAAAATTAACCTGGTTTGTAATATGTTAATCTGACTTATATGTGTGGCATATAACTCTTGTTACAGCCTAATTGCATCATTCTGGCCATCTCTCCAGCAAATCAGGATCTTGCGACATCCGATGCAATCAAAATCTCTCGTGAAGTTGATCCAAAAGGTAAGACAGAAGCAAGATTCTTCTTGATTATGTGAAATAAAATATGTGGCCAAGTGATGCACTCAAGTTCTCATGTTTTTATAAAATTCTTCATCAACCATTCAAGGCCACTATCACTGTATTTAAAGGGGCTGATAAAAGAAACCAAGCTAACAATCTCACCTAATTAAACCAGCTTAACCAAATGCTAGTTGGTTGTTTGCTCCCTTACCAAGTTAATGCTATAATTATGATGCTTTTAAGTACAAGAAATTGGAAGATCTAATAGAACTATTGGAGGCGCCAAGAGACTTTGGGAAGATGTTTGCTCCCTTACCGTTCTAATGCTATAATTATGTTGCTTTAAGTACAAGAAACTGGTTGATGTATCGACCAATTAAATACGTATATTTCAACAAAATGAAATTGTTTCTTATCCAACAAATAGCATTGAGGTTCTACCAGATTCTGTCTAATTAAAACTTCTGACTTTTATTGAAACAGTTGATGGAATAGTCTTGGACATTGTGAAGCCTTAAATAATATTTATATTATATAATTCCATTGAAGCTATTTTCATTTATAGCCAACTATATTTTCCCCTGCTGTATGTGCAAGTTCTTGAAATTATTAAATGTCAGGTGAGAGGACATTTGGAGTTTTGACGAAAATTGATCTTATGGACCAAGGAACCAATGCAGTTGATGTAAGTATAGCGGACTTTAAACTTAGAAATCAATATTAATAGAAATCAGACGTCCTGCTCTGCTCTGATTTCATGTTCTATGACCAATCAACTCAAAAGTTTAAGTTAGAGTTTGTGGTAAATTTAATCTTTATATCAATAGTTTAACCGTCTTTTATTGCAAACTTTGTTGGCGAACTTTTTCTCTCGCCCTTCGCTAGAAATGTTTATTCATGGACTCCTAATCATTCAAGAGGGAGTTTTCCTGCATTTCCTTCTTTTTTTTGTTTGGGTATCACCATCGCCTCCATCTTCGTTTTCTCACTTTTGGGAAGAAGGTCAAGTTTTTTTTTCTTTCAGAGTCTAAGATGAGTAGGAATATCTAATGAAAATGGTCGGAGCAAGTCACTCAAATAAGTCAGTTTTGGGTGCTTAAATTTACCTCTTTCCTGGGGATATTTGAGTGCTCAAGTTTTATGTGATGCTTTTTTTTTTTTTTTTCTTTTAATAACTTCCTTTGGGTTGGTAGATCCTGGAAGGAAGAGCATATAAACTGCAGTTTCCTTGGATTGGTGTTGTTAATCGTTCCCAAGCTGATATAAATAAAAGTGTTGATATGATTGCGGCTCGTCGTAGAGAGCGTGAATATTTTGCTACTAGTCCAGAGTATCAGCACATGGCTAGTAGGATGGGTTCTGAGCATTTAGGGAAGATGCTTTCGAAGGTACAGATCTTCCCCTGCAGGTTTAAATTTTCATTTTGATAATCACTCGCATTTTCCTTCTTTTTATTGTCAAAACTATTGCTGCTCGCTGGTTTCCTTCTTTTGATAATCTCTCACTTTATGTCTCATGGAAAAGGAAAATTTAAAATTTTATTTTATGACTACGAATTTTTTTTTTTTGGAATTGCTGAATAACGAACGAAATAATAAAGCAACGGAATTATCGTGGTATTTATTTTTAAATTACTAAAAAAAAAAAAGGAAGGGTTGTTATTGGATAATTTACTGTTCTGGGCCTGATAGATCCTCCATTTTCTATTCCTTCGATGGAAGGTAAAAACGAATTTCATTGTGGAGCCGTATGCACTGCACAAAGGATGCCTGTACGGTTCCTATTCTGACGTTTTCTAGCCTCCTATTCTGACGTTTGCTAGCCTTGTTTGGATGACTAATTTGAAAAGCGTGGGTGCAAATTTTTTTTCAGCATCTGGAAACTGTCATCAAGTCTAGAATTCCAGGTCTTCAATCTCTTATTAACAAAACTATTTCTGAACTGGAAGCAGAATTGAGTCGTCTTGGAAAACCTATCGCTACTGATACTGGAGTAAGCATTAATATCGTCTATTCTTTTATGGAGTTTTGTTCCTTTGAAACCAGTTTTTCTGTGCAACTTACTAACATAAGCTAGCCTTGTTTGGATTGCTTACTGCTTTTACAAACTATTGTGTGGTATTAAGCACTTGTAACTTCGCATTTTTTTTCAATCCGTCTCATTGCAGGGGAAATTATATATGATCATGGAAATTTGTCGCACATTTGATCAGATATTTAAAGAACATCTAGATGGCGTGTATGTATATGCGATGCTCCATTGCTGATTCTATTATATAAGTGATTGTTAGTTATATTCATAATGACTCTTTCCAAATGTGTTGATCCTCTAGACGCCCAGGTGGAGACAAGATTTATTCTGTGTTTGACAATCAATTCCCGGCTTCTTTAAAGAGATTACATTTTGACAAGCATCTTTCCATGGACAATGTTCGAAAGATAATAACCGAAGCAGATGGTTACCAACCTCATTTAATTGCACCTGAACAAGGGTATCGCCGGCTTGTTGAATCGTCCTTGGTAACCATTAGAGGTCCTGCAGAGGCAGCTGTGGATGCGGTAACACTTTTTATTGCTCATCATAACTAAAATGAA
The DNA here is from genome assembly GCF_002738365.1 of Cucurbita moschata. Lineage (NCBI taxonomy): Eukaryota > Viridiplantae > Streptophyta > Magnoliopsida > Cucurbitales > Cucurbitaceae > Cucurbita > Cucurbita moschata. The sequence continues at coordinate 725,468 of NW_019268540.1, forward strand.
GAACAAACCATATAAATTTTTCTAACATTTTTTCCCACCTGACAACTGCATCACATGGTTCTCATGGTACTCAATTTTCTTAAATTTATTTTCCATATCTATGTTTATAACTGCAGGTATTTTCTCTTCTCAAAGAGTTAGTTCAAAAGTCAATCAGTGAGACTATGGTACGTCAAGTTTTGAACATTAAATTATTAATGATAGTAGAAGTTGGGCATCATTCGTTTCGCTCTCTTTGTTCTCATCCAGGAGTTAAAGCAATATCCTACTTTGAGAGCGGAGGTTTTGAAGGCAGCCGTTGATTCATTAGAGAGGATGAAGGAAGAAAGTAAGAGAGCCACATTACAGCTAGTGGATATGGAATGTGGTTACTTAACTGTTGAATTTTTTCGCAAGCTTCCTCAAGATGTTGAAAAGGGTGGAAATCCAACTCATTCGATATTTGATAGATACAATGATTCTTATCTCCGGCGAGTCGGTAAGAGGAAATACCAACATAAAATGATTTTTTTCTGTTCGGTAACAGACTACCAGACATTCTCTCATCAATCATAAACTAGATGAATGTCAGGTATTTTGGGCACCAAGTGTTTAGCATATTACATCGAGTCAATACGAACTCGGAGAATTGAATGAGAAAAAATGAAGTAATCACTGAAGAGTAGTTTGTTCTATAGCAATTAAGGTTTGCCCTTTCTTTACAGGATCCACGGTGTTGTCCTATGTCAATATGGTTTGTGCGACTCTGAGGAATTCTATTCCGAAATCAATAGTATATTGTCAAGTGCGGGAGGCCAAGCGCAGTTTGCTCGATCATTTCTTTGCAGAATTAGGTACAAAGGAGGTAAGGAACTTTCCATCGTATCTCTTGTTACGTGAAAAACAAATAAATAAATGCTTAAGGGTATGGTGCAGTAGTTTCTCGCACTCACACTCACACTCACTAATAATCTCAAGAAATCTCAAGAAATATCAAGTAATCTCAAGAAATATCAAGTAGTTTCAAGTAGAGCAAAGTGTAGTAATTTCTACAAAGTGTCTTATAATATCTTTTCGATTGGTGTTAGTAAAAGATGCAAATCTTCCCGACAAAAAGTTGTGTTCAATAATCTAATATTAGAATGAGGTTGACGTAGATTGTTTGATCTCTTGGATTAAACACTTTTGTTTACTTCAACAATTATTCATTCATCTGTCAGATTCCAATATCTCTTTGTTCCAATTCTTCTCCTTTTTCGATAGACATCGAGTGGCAGTTATTTGTAATAGAACTATTTGTGGTGTTTTTTATCTGCACAGGCGAAACAATTAGGAAAATTGTTGGACGAGGACCCCGCCATCATGCAACGACGAACATCAATTGCAAAGAGGTTGGAGTTGTATAGAAGCGCCCAAACGGAGATTGATGCAGTGGCTTGGGCTAAGTAAACACATTCTCATAACAAGAGTAAAAGATCCTACCGTAAGATGAAGTATGGTTACTACAAACACCCATTATTTGATTGTTTATTCTTTAACTAAAATCATGGACTATGGAACTTGGTAAATTTGGTGTTAGGTGATAATAAGCTTTACGACCTAAATCCTTCAATTTGGTTAGAGCAAAAAGGTATAGAATCGATGTCTTACCTGTTACCACGTTGAGGTTACAGTTCAAAATTTGAACGTTTCTTAGAGTGATTACACTTATTTCTTAGAGTGATTACACTTATTTCTTGGCAGTTGTAAGAACGACTTTGTATTTTTATATATATTGTAATATTTAATAAATCTAGAACTATCACATGCGAATGATCATTCCAGTTGAATGTTAATCTTCAAAATTAACAAATTTATAAAAAATTAGGCTTATGTTAGAATAATAATAAATATGAAGAATATCTAACCCACACTATTCGATGCACTCAATCGAAGAAGTGAAGCGATAACTTCACCCATATACCCAACAACTCTCTCATCCAACTTGGGCACCCATATACCCCAAACAACTCTCTGATTCTACTACATTTGGCTGACTCTGATTTTACTACATTTGGCTGTTAGATAACTGGAAATTAAATCCTAAAGTAGGTGGTCTACCATACATTTATTTCTCTAAAACAAAACTCTAAATAAGATCATCAAATTAAGAAGTTTGGGTCGATCCTAAATCACAAGAAAGAACTACCAGCCACCCATCTCTGACAATAAATAACAAATAACACAGATGAAATATCAGACATAAAAACATAAGAATAATAATAGCTCAGGATCAGACATCCTTAGAGATCTCAAGATATTAATGGGAAAAGTTCCTTATTCTTTGATTCATTGTTATGTCATTAGAACATGCAAAAAGGTTCTAATCAACTTGATCGGAAAATAAAAATTAAGTTTATGGGTCAAACATAAATGAAATAATCAGTGGTATACACTTTTAAACTACCCTACCAAAATCACTGCTATCACTATTCCAGAGCCAGAAACGAACTTATCTTTGGATGCCGTGATCCAGTTCCTAACCATATAATGAAAGCAAATATCACCTTCAGAGCAGCTTAATTATTCACCACATGCTATCATGCCTGCACATCAAGAAAGACCATATAATCAGCCTTGTAATTAGACAAAACTAGGCAAAGAAATTGAAACTTCTGCAGCTGAAAGTTTAAAAATCTAGAATCAAAAGAGCTTAAAACTCTCTATGAATTCTCAACGAGTCTTAATTATTTTTCAAATCTTTCCTAATACAAAAGATTAACCCACTATTTATAATAGACGATTAAGCCCACTAATCCATTATTACCAGCAAATTACTTAAACCCAAACTACTAACCAATTAACAACGAACAAACTCAAATCTATATTATGGTGTAGCACAAAAAACTAAAGCATATTATATGCACAAAGTTCAGCACATGAACATCATGTCATTCTTCAACTGTAAAACCTTGACCCAGACAAGATCAGTATATCATTTAATTAGAACCAGAAAATAGCTAAAAGTTTTCATTAATGGAGACGTGACTCACCCCTAAGATATCGACTTCCTACTTAATAGCCACTAATAAAAAGAACCGGATTCAAAACTTACAAATTTATGCAAAAAGAACCTAAATGCTAGCATGTATACCTATAAATATACCAACGAAATATTTTGTTTCTGCTCTGAAACAGAAGTGTGTGCATATAAAGATGAAGATAAAAAAAGACTCTTCTATGGCTGGCTTATAGGAAACAAACCTCAATTTTTCTCAGAAGTCTGTTTGAATCATGAAACTGACAAGGCAGGGATGATACGTAAACATGAAGCCAGAAGACATCCAGTTCCAGTTACTCCATTTGCTCACAGGACATAATATCAGCAATATCCTTGTCTATCGTTGAAACATCTGTTCGCAAGAATGGCACAAGCTACAGCTATGTTGCACTAGCCGTACATTCTTTGCCTGCTGAATAGCTGGTAAACTTGGGAAGATCACTTTCTCTGACCACTCTGTTATAATTTACTTTGAACGACTGTGAGCCATAAGGTCGATTTAGCAAACTAATTGGCACCCTGAGAGTTTGTTTCCGGTTTCTTCTTCCCCTTACCAAAATGCTGAAGGTTTTCTCACCATCAACATTTTCTTTACCACTTTCTCCATTTCCATTTAAAATGGATTTTTGTATGGGTTCAATGGTTGAAGTTTCAACCATGCATGGATTTGAATGACACTTCTCTTCAGCACGTTCTAAACCAAGAGAATTGTTTTCTTTTTTAGCTTCTAGGCTGTCAATATCTGCTGGTAGAACTTTCAAAGAATCATCACAGTTGACGTTTGGATCTTTCATGAAATCATTAGCAGGATCAACAGGTGACGGGACAGAAAACTCTGGGGGATGGCTACCAGGCCAAACTGTGCCAGGAATACAGTCCGATGTGTTATTGTTCACATTGCACTGCCAAGTGAAATGATTGGGATGGAACGCACTGGTGGTTACAGGAAATGTACTGGTCGGTACTGGTTGGGAATAACCGGGGACAGATAAAGGTTGAGAGTAAGTTGGTATTGCCTGTGGTTGGGAATAAGGAGGGTACATAAAGGGCACGGATTGCATCATGCCAGGAGTTAGTGGAGGGGAAGGGTATGGTTGGTGAGGAGAGGAGCATAATGGATTAATTGTTGTTAAAACTGAAGCATGCCCTGGGTGAATATTCATGTTTACTGGCCAAGTTGCAATAGGTGGAATGGCACGAGGACCAGCAGGAATTGTTATATTCATGGCTACAGGTGCAGCACGCATGATAACTGGCGATGGGTTAAATGGAGCTGCAGAAGCAGATAATTTCTTGTTAATGAGTCCTCGAGTCTCACCAGAACATAGAATTAACGACTTGTCCTTCAAAACCTCAACTTGTTCAAGGGAGGAGTCAAAATTTTCAGATTCAAAGCCACTTGGTAGATCCTCCACAGAGGGTTTATGTTCTGGAGATTCCACAGGATAGGACATGATATCAGTAGGTGCATTGTCCTCCACAACTTCACTCTCATCAACAACACAAGATTCAAGTCCTAACACAGTCTCAGATACTATTTGAGAAGGATTATTTTCAACAGCACATTCTGCTTCAGTTTCATCATTTTTCTCAACTGGTTTTTCCTCTTTCAAGAAATCAGGAGATTCCACAATAGAACTATCAGAAATTCCCTTCATTTCATCTGATCTTTCTTCATGTTTCTCAACTCTGAGTTCCTCAGAACGAGTTGTATCACTCTGAGGTACCCTAACCTGCAACATGGCAATAGTACCTGGTGGGGCTACAGCCACTTCCTTGTATGAAGGTGATTTTCCAAGGCTGACTATTGTATTCTTCACTGAGCTAGCATCGTTTGGAGTTGAAATTCCACCAGGCTCTACTGCAGAGACAACCTTGTCATCAGTTTCAGGCACCACTGCTGCTGCAGGTTCTGATAACGAGGATATTGACTTAACCCTGTAAGTCAAAGTTTTGACTATTCTCCTCCCAAATTTGGAGCCTTTATAGGAATTCATAGAATGATGATCTGTACAAGTCCCATGGGATATTGTTCTTTTCTTTAAAACATATAATCGACTGTTTGGATTCTTATTCTTCAGTGTATGAGAATCACTGTCGACATCCATATTCATCTTCTGGTAACTAAAGACCTTGCCAAAACTAGCTCGACGTTGCTTCAGCCGCTGTCCATAAGACCCAGCTGATCTTGGTCTTTGAACTGGTTGCCATCCATCTTCTCCTTCTGGGTGGTGTTCAGATATGACATCATCTGCTGTTTTTGGCCTTTCTTCAGTAGCTTCCTCAATAACGGGCTGCTGGGCTTCAACTGGTGTGGTAGTTTCCTCATCTGTACTCTGACCATGTCCAGGTTCAAGTATCTGTGTCTCTTCATCAGAAACCTCTTTTGAGGTCTCTTTTGGAGATTCGTTGCTATGTGCCAAGCTCATACTCTGGTCGGATTTTCCCTTCAGCTGCAAGGTAAAAAAGAACAATAAGATGAAAAGCCGTATGTACAGAAGAAATTGGCAGTAAGGTCTTTTGTTCGTTGTTTTGTCCATTAATTATGAATTAAAATACAGCTATTAGAACTATTTAATTTCTGCTGATGAACAATATTTTTCAGAAAAATCATATGATGTTCAAAATAAAATGAATATATGGTACAAAGAAAAAAATAGACTTCATCTGGAGACACTTTAAAATAGTTTCGGAATGAAGGTAACTATCATGCCAGCATCAAAGATAATTAAATGATCCTTCCCAAAACTTGTAAAAAAAACTTACATATCATCCATTTCTGAACCTAACCGTACATGAAGTTACCTTAGTTGATTCCTCATCTAATTGGAAATCAGTACGACTAACATGGCATAAAACAACTACCTTCACAGTATAGTTTTTCCTCTTTGCTGCTGAATCCCTCCCTTTGGCATCATGACTAGGATTTATATAGTCAAGCAAATCTGATACACTGCCAAGATTCAAAGAAGCAACAATAACAATCAGCTCTAGAGTAATATTTATCAAATTTATTCATTTATTTTAAAATATTGTGTAACCACAAAAAGCATATAGAGCAGAAGTCCTGCTGCAGCACAAATAAGAAAAGTAAGTTCTTAATAACCCGAAAAGGGGAGAACACAAGGTAGATATAAAATTTTAAAAATTTTAATTCTCAACTGATGAGATTAAGATGCATGGCAATGTGGGGGTTAAATTTGAGAGAATAAGGGTAGGGTTTTAGTGGCATTGAGATCCCTTAAATACATTCTAGGGTTGTGTTGAAAAAGAATAACAAGAGAAAGAGAGAGTTATAGAGCGCACCAAAGGATCAGCCTCGATTCCACAAACTTTGACACAAATAGTATCAGTCAGAAAAAAAAGTTGAAATAGTATTTCACGCTGATAAGAGGACATGTTAAAGAAGCTGTGATTGAGAGAAAGAAACCTCTTTTAATTGTTTAAAAACCCATTAGACTCTAATTAGGGCTTGAAAATCCAGTTCTTATTCGATCAGACTCCAATATAGAACTTTAAATCACACTAGAAAACAGGGGGTGGAAATAGAAACCAATAAACAAACTAGAAACAGAATTATTTTCAATTGCTGAAGGAATTCCTGAGACATGTCCTTAGATGAAAACAAAGAAATAAAAGAAAACACTGCTGAATGAGTTAACAAAATCCATCTGTTTTAAGGCAACCAACCAAACCACATTTGCATTTAGTACAAGATGCACATCAGAGTTTAAGATAAGCCTAAGAAGCATTCATTTCATAAGTGATTTTCCATAGCACAACATCACTACTCGAGCTTCCATAAACTTAATCTTGTCAACATAAATAAGCAATAAAATATGGCAAAGATCCGAGAAAAAATAATGTTCAAATAAAATAATTCCCATAACTGACAAAAATCAGAATGTGCTGTTTACCTTAGGTGACCTTTACTTGCTATTGACGCGTCAGGCTTCCGAGTACCATTCCTTGCAGCTTCCTGTTGTTCAAAAGCTTTGGACTCAAAGTATTCTAGCCAAGCAGCAGCATCCTGCAGGATTAAATCTAACATGAACAAACCAATGGGAAAATTTCGAAGAATGTAGATTTTTAAGAAACAGAAGATAAAAGAATTCTTTGACAAAGCCAACAGGGATTAGCTTGAACGCATACTGTTAACAACAAAAAGAAGACAATGAGATTATAGTCTTGTAGACGACTCCAAGTTTCTTGTACTTACTTGAGTGCGTAGGTCATCTGGGCCCAGCTTTGCTCGCAGAATTTGCAAGGTTGTCTGCTCATGTTGAACACTTAAAGGGTATGCTTCCATTAGCGAGAGAGCGATTGCTATAGCATGGTAGCTTGCAGCCGTCTAAAGAAATTAGGAATATTAAAGCAGAGCTTGATATACCTCATGACAACACAGGGATAGTGTGTCTGGAAAAAATTGCATGTAACATGAAAGTGTGATATGAACCAGAAAGTTTTCTTTCTATTTCATTAACAAAAAGCAAACTTTTCATTGATATAGACTCTCTAATCTTTTAATATCTCATAATATTGGTAGTTATTTGGATTATACAGGAACATCTCTTAATCACTATGACAATCCCAATTTTGAAACTGCAAAATGGCAGTTCCACGTCATATCACGTCAGGTCCATTAGCCACATTCATGCTTCTTCCTTCTAAATTTTGGGTTCAAAGTTTACTCTTACATGACCGAACAAAATGAACTATTAATGATAAAACTCAGAAAGAATAACACGGGATTTGAAGAAATGAGACCTCCAACAGCAAGTTAATTTTACCTGCAAGCCCAAAATTTTGACTCGTGACCAGTGAGAGAGTTAATTTATTCATTTTATTTATAAACTTAATGGTTAAGGATGGGAAAATTTGCAAGGTTTACACCTTGTTCCTAAGTCCTAAGCACTTAGATGGGAGTATATCAAGGCCAACTTCATCCCGTCATCCTTGCATGGTGGTTCATGCAGTAATATCCAAAATCTTACACATTGAAACTTCTCCATGAAGACCCAAGTATCGCTTTAAGATTCCAAGTTAATTATTTTCACGCCCCATTACAGCAAATAGTGAACCTAAATGATTTAGGCTTGTAATCTAGGATCAAACTTTCTCAAGTCATCTTGAAAATCATGCTTTGTCATTATATAATTATCTGTTACAGAACCTTCTCCCACCCGTCTATTCCTTAATGAGCCTTCACCATTGTGCCAAAAAATTCCCACAAATAAAGACTTGAATTAGAAAAATAGGGTCCTACAGTCATGGCCCATTGCCAATGGAGTAGAAAAATCCTACTAAAAAGTTCATTACAGAGTATCAGTCAGGTATGACAGAACTAAAAGTTTTAGATAAAAAGTAGATAAATTTAAACAAGGTCAAAGCAAAACCTGAATATGATCTGGGCCAAGTAATCTTTGGTTACATTTGAGAGCTTTGTGGAGATATCTGAGGGCAACATGCACATTTCCAAGCCCTTCCTCCATCATAGCCACGTTGATGTATGTTGCAGCAGTGTTTGGATGAGAGGGGCCACAAGTGAGATGTAAAAGATAGAGAGCGCGTTTTACATACCTAAATTTATAAAACAAGAAACATTTTTCATTGATCATTGAAAACTTACACCACAATCGATGGGCTATAAAAATTTCTAAAACTCTAGACACGTCTTATACATGGTGTAAGTTAGCGACTAGTGAGAAAGACAAGAAAGACATACTTAAGAGCCAACTCTGTATGCTGAAGTCTATAATAGAAAACAGCTAAATCCCCATAACTCTTCATTGTATCTGGATGATCAAGTCCCAGTTCTCTCTCATTGATATCCAGGGCTTTTTGCTGGTAAATAGTAGCCTATAATGGAAAACCAATGAATTAACTTTCACCACAATACCTTCCCTCACAAAAAAATAATTCATAAAAATGAATAAATGAGATAAAACAAAGAGAAAGCACCCTACATTGTCCAATAATAGGCATCACAATACTTTAGAATGAATTAACTACCTGATTGAAATCACCAGTGTGATATAAAACTACAGCAAGGAGGCTGTAAGCTCCTGCTGTCATGCGATGATAGGGACCACAAACAGCAACAAGTTTTGCAAGAGCCTGAGGTAGGGAAGGAAGAAGCAAGTATGAAATTCAATTAGTTCATGCAGTTAAACTCTGTTGGTTTATATTAGTTGTAAATATCTTAATTAGGTGTAATCAATGATTTTATATTATTCTTATTCTTACTATTCTTTCCTTTCCTGCATTGAGCCTTTCTCCTAAAATAAGGACCCTGTATCTTACTATTTCATTATTGGATTAAAAATAGTTGTATTCCACTAAAAGTTAGAAACACATTTACAACTTGTGCTATAAAAGCCTCTAAGAGCACCTGATTTGCTAAAGAACTGCAAATGTTACAGACCCTCTTACCCAAAAGACAGCGAAAAGAAAAAGGCAAAAGGATTGTTCTTGAAGAGAATTGCAAACCATGATTGTGAATGGCATACCTTTGTACCATAGGTTACAGCATCTTCAAGTTTTCCTTTATCTAAAGCTGTTTTTGAAGACTCTAGGAGCTGCCTTCCATCTGCGGATGAACATGCTGCTTGCTGCAGCAAGAAGTCGGCATGACATTCAAATTCAACTCAATCATTTTTAGTTTCGAAGTGCTATTAAAAAAGGTATCCTAAAGGTTGGTATCTATGCAATTACCTTATGCACTGGGACTAGGCTTGCAACATCCGATTTTTGGAATGGAAATGGAGAATCCATATCAAAATCTCGTGGAACCAGCTCAATGCCCACCTAAAATTTATTTAAAGAAAAAAACAAGTTAGGAACTAGCACTCAATTATCATACTATATCCTGCACATGCTTTTTCTGTAACCTTAATCATATAGATATCGTAGATCACTAAGGTACCGTGTGTTCATAGTACCTTGTGACACATGCCACGCAAAATTGCAATTTTTCTTAAATCTTTGAAGTTGAAGCTGCTTAAGTCCCATTCATATCGCTTCATTAAGAATAGCTCCAGCCATCTCCAGACAAGGGAATGGACATTGCAAGACCCCAATAGTTCTCCACTCTCAGGAACGCCAAGGAGCAAATTTAACGTGGCAGCGACAGAAACAGCCATCTTATCTATTTTAACAGCGGCAATGACAGCCCGGAGGATATGCTTAAAAGCTCGTACTATCATCTCATGTATGCAAAGTGATTGCACATGTGATAGCTTTTCTGAAAGCTTGACCTAATAAGATAACAGAACCCAAATATAATATCTTCCTTTGACAAGAAACAACTTCATTGATAATATGAAAATATAACAGAAGAACTTTTAGCCTCATAACATAGGATCTACAAAAAGTTTCTCCAATTGGTTAGGATAGTAGAAAGGGTATTGTAATGGAAAAGTGGGTAGCATTCAATGGAGGAAATTACACATTTTCTCAATTTTAGTATTCTCTTAAATATTATTCAGAAAATACATGAACGTAAAAGAAAAGTTATTTTCTATACTCCAAGATAAAAGGTAAAGCGTTCTTTTTCCAGATATAAGCAATTAATCTTCAGGTTGAGTCAAAATGTGTAGAGCAGTTCTAATGGAAAGAATGAAATAAAACTCCGGAAAGTGATGCAAATAGAATAATAATGGAGATGTAAGCAATGCAAAAACTAATAATAATAATAATAATGATAATAATAGAGAGGCTGCAGCATTGCTTTGTAGCTAGAAAAGGTTTTTTTTAAAACCTTGTTCATCTCTGCCCAGTAAAACCAGAAGAGACGAGATAAATTGTTCTGAAACATAAAAGAAGGATTGAGAAAAAAGTAGCTTGTTTGAAGATTGGCAAGATCAAGATCTAAGAGCAAACAACCCATTGCTGTTCAATTCCCATCCCTTTCAGTTCGTTGATACAAATACAATAAAATAACCAATAAAAAATTACAAAGGCATGGCATGAACGAACTTACAATTTGACCCAGTGAACGCATCTGAAGACCTCTTGTGTGCATGAAATCTGTTAGAGTACGGCCATCTACTGGTGAAAGTTCCAATGAACCAAAATCTGATACCTGTAAAGCATGATAAATGCTAGAAAAGGGAATCACCAAGACAATATTAATATGCAAGAAAAAGAACAGAGTATGTGACTAATAAATGTAAATTACCAGTTTCGGAAGAGCAACTTCCACGTAATAATTCTGGGACAAGTCAATTAGTTCTTGCAGTGACTGAAATAACAAACAATAAGTTAGCTTAGGTATGATAGATGGTGGGAGATGCAACAGTGTCTAGAGAAGTTACTTTGCAATGCAAACCAGTGTCCAGATTTTTCAGCCGATCAAAGGCCTCTTCAGACAACTTCCTTCTTAATGCTATTTCATTCTCTTTTGAATTTGTTTCGTTTTCATCTTCACACGAGGTAGCATTGTTGACTTCACTAGTCATGCCATCTAACCTGGAATCATTTCCTGTCTGCGTCTTCGAAGTTTTCATATCTTGCCTTTTGCTACTCTTAAGAGACTTGAGAGGTTTCCCAAGTCCCTCCACCTTCATTTCACTCTTGGCCTTTTCACTGGATGGTTTCTTATCTTTTTCAGTGTTCTTTTGATCTTGCAAATGTTGAATCCAGCAGGCTCCAAGTTCCCATCTAACAAAATGATTAGATCGCATATCCTCCTTTTCGAGCTTGGCAAGACTTTCATTTAGTAGTTTCTCTACAAAAGCTTGAGCAGCACCAAGCTCTTCTTGTTCCATACTTTGCATATGTGTGGGAGATTTGTTTTGCTCTGAAGGTGTGGTTTGGTGAAGTAATAATCTCAAGCTGGGAGAAACAAAGCAGATGTCAGACTCTCAGTGAAATAAAAAATGGCATTGAACATGCGCTAAGGGCTGTTTGCTCTTAGATCCTGAACATTCGGAAGTGGGTTTATTAATCAAAGGCATTGAGCAGATTCTACATAAGGTTATTATTTATAAGCCAAATGCAAAAACCAAAGCTAAAGATCATGTTTAAATACTTAAATTATCTGCATATAGAAAGTCAGATAGATGGAAATCGCTATGGCACTTAATTTGACCGAGATATTTATACCTGTTAATGTTAAGGGCATTAGCCCCACCTTCAGGCTGGTCAAGAAGTTCAATGTTTTGATACTGAGAACTAACATTCTCATTCTCTTTCCCCTCAACTTTCACGATGGAGAGATAGCCACAATATCTCACATTTACGACACCTAGGGATGCAGAATCCTATACACATAACAAAACTTACTTTAATGACTATAAAGGAAAGCCATAAAAATGACTAAATTAGAAACAGAAACAATTAGAAAGTTCAAACAATAATGATAACATTAGTCCAACCCAGAGACATTGTTGAATGAGAAAAAGCTTAGTCAGAAAAATCTTACATGGGCAGCGGTATTTTCATCAGCAGTGATTCCCTTCAATAAATTCTTTTCCACCAGGTTCTTTTGGTCCATTTTAAGGGCTTGAATTCCATCGATTTTCGTATCTACCTTACAACTTGCATCAGGAACATCCTTTCTAACGGTAACTTTTAAATCCCCTACTCTTTCAGTAAAAAGAACTTCATCCTCTGAAACTAAATGGTCCTCCTTTAACATTCCTATAACATGTTGGATTGCTTTAATGGCTCTAAAAATAGCAACATCAACAAAAAGGCTGTGCAGAAGGAAAGCCCTTCTATCCCGAATCTGTCTTTCTTCTGCCATCTTGCAAGGCATAGATGCAAGAAATAGAAACTCACTGGCCCATGGTGTCAAGTCACTTTTACCATCTCTTCCTAAACCACCTCCATTTCCTCCCCAAATTTCATCCTCTGCAGGCAGAGGAGGGAAAACTGAAAGGGACTGTGCTGACACAGGAGGAACAAGCCATGTGTTGGCTCTAAAGCCGTAAGGAAGATTTCCAAACTGCAAGGTAATTCAAGAATAATTTTAAAGAGAGAAATTAAAAATGAGAAGTTGTACATACTACCAACCAAAAAAATCAAGGTCGACCTTGTTGCGTTCTGAGAATGCTTCGATGAGATCACTATATGCCTGAAACATAAGAAATTTGAAGCGTAAATTCAACCAATAATTCAAAATCATAACTCAAGAAGACAAATAAAGTTCATGGTAATAGAAGTTCTTGTCAGTTGAGTGCTTATTGAGGCGTCTAAAGTTCAGTAAAATTTTAAGAGCCCCAAAAAGATGTTCTAATCTTATATACGAACAAATAATGTCAACTAACTCATATCTCGTAAATCACTAATTGCTGCCGGCTTAGAAGAACAATTATCAAAATATATCTTCACTAAAAAAACTTGTACTTTTACAAGAACAAAATCTAGCTTTGAAACTCAACTCAGTCAAGTATTCTACGTTCTTAGCTGCAGCAATGAATAATTCGCACTTCCCACTGACCCTAGAAGCCTAGAGCCCGAGATACAGATTCTTCAAAGAAAAAAACTATACTAAAATAACAGATACTTGTAAAAGCAATGACACTTGATCGATTTAAGGGAATAAAAGGAACTAACGTTATCGAAGGCTCTACTAAGCTGGCGTAACAAATCAACCAGGTTGTGACTCAAAATCCGGTGTTTTCCAACACTAAGGAACCCCTTCCGGCAAGCTTCCACACGCACAACCTTCCCGTTGCAAACCTTCGCCTTACAAATTCAAAAATAAGTAAATAGAAGGTCAAATTCCTCAATACAGTACGAATATAAAAGTATAACCATATCATTCGAAAGAAATGCCCTTCTATGTCGCGTTCAGATTGATGTTATTCTTGAATTTTAGAAGAAAATAGCAACTTACTTCAAGCGAAAACAGATGATCATCTGGCAAAATCCCATCGACCTGCTGCTTAGTTACTCTCCGTATAACTGCGGCACCACCAGCATGTAACAGTCAGGAAATGACAAGTACGATATAACAAACTAACAGGATTCTCAGGAGAGAACGGATTTCTTAAACGCTTCATACTTCGAAAGAAATGACGATTAAATCATACAAGGAGAGACCGGAGAGAAGATAGTTACATTGGAGAGGAGGCGTGAGATGAGAGAGTGAGAAGAAATCGTAAAACGTTCCAAGTTTAGGGCAAGAATGACTGATTTCGGCGTCCGCCTCGTCTTGCTTGGCCACAGAGCCGTCGGACTTAACGGAGGCAGAAACGGCGGAGGTCGAAGACTTCTTAGAGTTCTTATCAAGTGCACTGGACAAGTTCCTGCCATTGCTGTCGAACTTACCGCCATTCTGATCCTTCCCCGACGGCGACGATACAAAACACGTAGTACAAGCGACGACGTCGAGGAGTCGCCGGACGTGCGCCGCCGCAAGCTCCTCATTGTAATCCTCTGTCCGACGACAGGAGAAGAATCGGATCAGAAAAAAAAAAAAGAAAAAAAAAGAAGATACTACTTTCATCAAAACGACAGCGTTTCATACCTTCAACTAACGTTAAGGTGCAAGGCTTGAGTGCGGAAACGTCCACTGAGTCCTTTAAACGTGGCCCTCTTACCTTCAGAAAATAAAAGGTTGCATTGACAAAATGTCCAAAATACCCTTTATTTATATGTTTAAATAAGTAATGTAATTAATGTGTTAATTAGTTAAGTTTTCATTTTATTTAAGATTGGGGTATTTATTGCACATAATTTAGAGACTTAATTGATTAAATTTTGTGTAATTAATAAGTTAATTCATTAAAATTTTCAATTAACTAATTAAATTATACTTAAATGGTTTATATAACGTAATATTTATAATAATAATTTGGATACTTTAAACATATATTAATTTTTAATATATTTTTATTATTAAAAAATTATTTTATTCTTTACACTTTTATTGGTGAAATTTGACAATAAATTTATATATCGACAGAAGATATTTAAACGATGAATTATACAAATTAATAGAATAAAAAATTTAAACGATGAATTATACAAATTAATAGAATAAAAAATGTCGACTTTTTGTCATTTTTTTTAGGTAGCCTAATACCTCCCAAAGTTATTGTCAACACAAATAACAAATAAATTTTTTTTATAAAAAAAAAATTAAATATTTATTTTTTTATATATTATAACTAATTTAATTTTCAACAAACAAAAAAATGGATGTTTATTGAGACTTCATGATATTGTGTAATTAAAATATGATATTATTTTTATATTAGAAAATAATTATTCTTCCATATAAAATAAATAAATTCGATAATTTTACGATGCATAAAAGAAAAATTGTAAAAATATTATCAAACTAATATTTAAAAATTAAAAAATAAAAATAAAACTGTAAATTACCTCATGAGCAAGGGAGAAATTGGTAATATTGCAAGTCTCAGTCTGGACGGATAACAGGCGGCGAACATCGATTATCTTGTCCGTGGATATTCCCTGCTTTTCAAAACAGTCCCATTTTATTTTTCACCTTTTTTAAATTAATATAAAAAGAAATAAAATAACGTAAATTTAGTAATTTAAAAAACAATGTAAAATTAATTGCCCAGCTCTCAATTTTCTGCAAATTAAAAAATTATAATTAAAATTTTAATACTAAAATTTTACACAAAACTCGAATTTTCTGTCCAACTGAAATCAGTATATATATATAAAATAATAATATTTTAATATATTTTTAAAATTTTTATTAAAAAAAAAAAAAAAAGGAAAAATGTTGAGACCTTTAAGACAACAAGGGTCTCATCGGGAAGGTGAACGGAGATGTCCAAAACGACGGGAAGAACTGCAAAACGCAAAACACAGAGAAGGAAATGATCAGAAATTGTTTAATTAATTAATTGATATTAATAATTAATGAGATGAAAATGAAAATGGAGTGGGGTGGGGTGGAATGACGAAAATACCCTTGTCTTCCTTCTTCTTCTTCTTGTCGCCTTTGGGCTTGCCATGGGTGTTACGAGGAGGCATTTAACTGCAAAACCCAAGAAGAGTGTAATGAGATAAGAGGGGTATAAAGGGAAAAGGGAAATTAAGGATAAGGAAGGAAGGAAGCCATGGGAGGTGACCTGAGAGAGAAGAGGATTTTAGAGAGAGAATGGGGAATGGATAATGAACAGAGAGAGAGAGAGAGAGGGGTTTAAGGGACACCGGAGGGAAGAAGGGGATGATAAGGAAGGAAGGGTTGAGATTGAAGGAGTCAGAATGAAAAGCTTGGCCTTTTATGGCGTCTTCTTGTTGTTGGGCTTAAGTTTAATTTATTTATTGTTTTTATTTTGGTGGAGAAAAGGGAGGCATGGATGCACCCATTTGAAAGGCAGGGATTGAGATATGGGATTGGGTGTGGGGGCCACTTACTACAACCTCTACGCTCTTCTCTTTTCGATATCTTAGACCTCGGTCTAGCGAGGACGTTGAGTCTTTAAGAAAGGTGGATTTTGAGATCCTATGTTGGTTGGAGAGAGGAACGGAGCATTTCTTGTAAGAGTGTGAAACTTTCTCCCTAATAGACGCGTTTTAAAATTTTGAGATCCTATGGGTTTGGGTTGTTGCAAATGGTATTAGAGGCTGATATCGGGCGGTGTGCTAGCGAGTACGTTGCGAAGGAGAGTGGATTGTGAGATTTTATATTTGTTGGGGAAGAGAACGGAGTATTTCTTAAGGGTGTAGAAACCTCTTCTTGATAGACTTGTTTTAAAACTCGTGAGGCTGACGACGAAACGTTACAGGTCAAAGCGGACAAACAAAAACGAACCCTAAAGTTTCTTATTTGAGTTGCATGTAATTTGACGATTACTTGATTTCATTCTCTTAGCTTCATCTCTTCTTTGACTCCTGACTTGCTTAGTTTGAATTTCAATGTTAGCTTCCTTCTTTCGATTAGTTTGTTTTATGTCTCGCTAATGTCTTGTCTCCCTCTATTACGATCAATCGTGTCTCATCCCCTTTGGTTGCAATCCCTCGTATTGATCGATGTTTAAAAGTATAACTCTTTTATTCTCTCATGTTCGATCGATTTCTCTCCCTCGTCCTCAAGGTTTATTGTGCCACCACAATCTTCGCTTGTTCACTACAAACACGTCCACACTTGCTTTCACAACTCTCCTACAGCACAAGTAGTTTGTCCTCTTGCCCGCAGACACGCGTTGTTATGGCATGGGAGTGCGATTTGCCAAATTGGGGCTCACAAAGTTATTTGGTCCTCATTGAATTAGTGATACGAAGGTACATCGTTCCAACAAAATGACTTTCATCTTGTAAGAAAGATTAGTTGCTATCTACAACAACAAAATGACCTTCATTTTCAGTGCTACAATTATAAGAATTTCAAAGTTAACTCTTCTTAGCTTGGACACATTAATGAAAGATTTGTATTGATTTTTGATAATAGTTTTCACTCTCTAAGAAGTATTTTAACATTGACTCTTAGGCATAGAACAATTATACGAGCTTGGCTATCGAATGGTTTGACTAATAAAAATTTAGTTAATTTGAAGACATTCAAATGAAAATCTAATTTCCTTTTATTTCCATTTTGTCTAACATATAAACAAACAAAAGGGCCGTTGATATCCCCAACAACTGTTGACATATAATTCTTCCATTGCAAAATTAATTTAAAAGATGAAAATTGCATTCAAAAATAGTATTTTAGATTATTCAGAGTCAAATTGTTACACGAATAATAATAACAATAATTTTATTATTTGAATATTGAGATGCTAGTAAATTGAAAATAAAGAAATTTATTAGACATGAGATTAAAAATTTTAAGATCTTTTAGATTTTTTTTTTTAAATTTGGGAAAGGATGAAACACCTGTTAAAATAAAAATCACTACAACAACGATTTAAATTAATAAAATAAAATAAAATAATATTAAATTAAGATTTTTGTCCTTCAATTTAATTAATTATAATTAGTCTGTATAATCTGATAAAATTTGCTTAAATAATTCTCTAATTATAACTATATAGAGTAAAAAATGACCATTTATAAAATTTTATCCAAATTTAATTTTTAAAATTATAAGGATTAAATTTATAGTTTAATTTAAAGAAGAAAAAAGAAAAAACTAAAAAATTGGAGCGAACCGGAAAAATAGAATGTTGGGAACATAAATGTCTTGTCCATTGTAGCCGTTATAATTGTAGAATCCAGGCGTTATGGGGTAGGGTTCCCTTTCGCTTGGAGATTAAAAAAACGATGTTTTTTCATTTTCTTTATAATATTAATAACCACAAATTTCAAATTTATAATTAAAAACTCAAATTTGTATTAATTAAAATTTGTACTTAAATTTTGTGAACATTATAAAAATTGGTCACTTTTTAAAAATTAAATATAGCTCGAGATATTAGACCAAACACATTGGAGAGACTATTACAAAATGTTTTAAGAAGCAACGAATTTTCAATATCTTTTCTAAAAGAAACTCTGAAACAAATTAGCTCTAATTATATAAATTTTTAAAAAGATCAATTTATAATAAAATAAATGATAAATATTAATTTAGTTTTTCTAATATGAAGTTAAAATTTACCTAACAATAATGTGGACAACTTGTTTTTCGTAAAAGAAAATTTGGCTACCATTATTTTAAAAGTTATAATAATTCTAAATTAAATCTTAAATAATACTTATACCATTAAATTTCGACCATTCATTAAATATAAAAAATAAAAATAAAAAAGGGAAAGAAAAAGACAGGAAAATTATCGAGTACAGAAAAATACAAGGCAGGATTAATACATGTTTGGCATTGAACGTTTGAATTTCGCGACCAAGAATATGGGCTCACTGGTTCCTTACACGGCATTGAGTTTTGTTTCTTTCTTATTTTCCTTTTTATTTTTGTGTGATCCATAATTTTCCATGACAACAAGCATTCAAATCGGACATGCAATGTACGTATCTACCAAGAAAAAACCAAACTTTTAATATTTTCATAATTCGATAAATTATTTTTCCCTTAATTTTCTACATTTTTTCTTTCATATATTTCATTTCTATCCTTTATCGATTCTTGGTTTTATCTTTGATGTATATCGTTACAAAGGAAAAGCATCATGGCCACTAGGAGAATCTCATTGCAGAAATTCAATTTGGTTCAGCTCAATCAATCAAGATCGGTTCTATGACTTTTCAAGTTGGTTTAGTGATTTCCTTCAATCTATGATGATTTTTCCTCCAAGTTTCGTCTGATTCTCGAAATGGAGAACTCTTCACGGAACGTGAGCTTAGACTTTTTGGATATTAATCGACTTGATCGCTAGTCGATCGAAAAGCTGATGAGTCGAAAAATCAAGAGGTTGAAGTGAAAAATTGTGGGAATGACTAATTGAGATTGAACAATCCCGAGCAGTATCCATGGCCACTGAAACCTAGGGGTGGAAGAAGATGAATCTCCTGAAGTGAATCCTAGGAAATCTGAAGAAGAAGAATATTTAATCCTAGGAACAGGCCGGATTTGAGCATGTAGAGGGGAATACTATTCGACTACACGATTTCATGCGAATATGACAATAAAAACAACAAAAAACGAACTCAAAACAAATCAAAGGATGTAACAGCACAGAAAAATGCAGAAGAAATGAAGAAGGATCAGTGGAAAGGTATGATCAATGAAGGAAGAGTGAAAGCAGAAAGCAAATGTTCGAGGCAGAGGAAAAAAAGTGTCGGGCGAAGTCTAGGTTAGCATCCAATGCTAGAATGCAACCCACGCCTTTTGTTCAAACCCGTTGCAATTTCAACACAATTTCTATAGAAGAGGTTGCGAAAGTCACAATGCGATGACTCTCACATGGACAGGGGCCCTCTACCATTAATATTCCCTTTCCTCAAACCTCAAACATCGTCTCTACCAACACAACTTTCCTTCTCAGACCTTTTACAGATTCAACATCATATCCTTCATCAGTTCATAAAGCGAAATTAAATGCGAAACTAAATGCGAAATATCATGAACTACTTGCGAAATGTTACTTCTCAGACCTTTTATAGATTCAGCATCATATCCTTCACCAGTTCATGATGCGAAACTAAATGCGAAACTAAATGCGAAATATCATGAACTACTTGCGAAATGTTACTTCTCAGACCTTTTACAGATTCAGCATCATATCCTTCATCAGTTTATAATGCGAAACTAAATGCGAAATATCATGAACTATTTGCGAAATGTTACTTCTCAGACCTTTTACAGATTCAACATCAGATCCTTAATCAGTTTATAATGCGAAATATCATGAACAACTTGCGAAATGTTACTTCTCAGACATTTTAAAGATTCAACATCATATCCTTCATCAGTTTAGAATGCGAAACGGAATGCGATGAACTAATTGCGAAATGTTAAAAAGGTAAGAGACTGAAACCTCGATGAAGCATCTGAGAGAGCCGATGGATTTGAATACCAGCGCCATTGGAGGGATTTCATGGAGGGAGTGAGCTTATGAGGGCTCTGCAATGGCGGCTGATTAGGGCACGCGAACTTTCTAGGGACCGGGTTGGGCTTTTGGCAAAAGTGGCCCAAAACTAAATGGGCTTTCCTACCCTACCCTACCCTACCCTATTTTTAAAATTACTATGGAAATTTTAAAAAAAAATCGTATTTTAAAATTATTATGGAAATTAAAAAAAAAAAACATGTTATGAACGTAGAAATTATAATATTTTAGTTATTACCTTAATATAAGTATAATTTTTTTAAAAAGTACCACTGGACAACTATGTTGGATTAGGTTATAAATTTTATCCGAGCTGAGTCAATAACCCAATTAACCTAAAATTTCGAGTTGATTTAGAGGACTTCTCTAGCTTAATTCGTGTACAGCCTTAACACTGACGGCATATTTCTCGGTGCGTATCACTTTCATACATATTAGTTTATTGACGTGCACTGAACTCTTTAGACGTGCAACATTCTGTACTAAGTCGGAAACCTTTATTTGTTGTCCTTCAAAAAAATAAAACATGGGCACATGACCTTGTGGAGGGCATTTATGGGACAATTAATTAAAATGTGGGGAGGGCTTTGAATTTTCCCACAAAATTTGAGGTTCATAAAGACAATAATTGAACCCTAAAAACCCAACTAAAATTAGGGTCAAGTTTTGTAGTTGGGACATCTCATTATACTACATCCCTAATAATAATACTAATAATAATAATAACAATAATGTTTGATAATTTAAAAATGTACTTTGTAGTTAACATTAAATTATATTAAAAATATCCTATTTATGCATTAAATTTTTGGTTAAAAGGTTAAAAGTTAAATTTTCGGTTAAAAGGTTAAAAGTTTGAATCTTCATTCGAGATATAGTTGAACTAAATAATATACAATTAAAAAAAATTTAAATTTTAAAATATATAAAATGTGTAAGCGATTCAACCCCTCCCACCCGCGCGAGTTTCTCGATTCTATGTGAGGTGGGGCGTACCTCAGAGTGGAATCTATCTTGAACCCACGGTAACGACTTAGGCTCACTACTGGCAGATATTGTACCTCAGAGTGGAATCTATCTCGAACCCACTGTAACGACTTAGGCTCACTACTAGTGGAATCTATCTCAAACCCTGTAACAACTCAGGCTCAAATATTGTCCTCTTTGGGCTTTCCCTTCTAGGCTTCCCCTCAAAGCTTTAAAACGTGTATGCTACGAGAAGGTTTCCACAAGGTTTCCACACCCTTATAAACGGTGATTTGTTCTCCTCCCCAACCAATGTGGGACATCACAATCTTATAAAATACGGTTGCCTTAGATATAGTTACTATATTTACCAATCTGACCATTGCCATAGATACGGGGTAGGTAAAAGTAGCTTGTTTCTCGTCTCCTAAGCTACCAACACACGTGACTCGGAAGGCAACGAGCGGTTCTTCGTTTTCTCATTATTGTGATGATTTAATATATATTAACCCTTATTTAAAAGACGGGTAAGATTATTTCATAATTGATCAGATCAATCTAATACGGCAGTCTTAGTATAGTTTAGTAAATAAAGTATTTGTTACGGGCTCGAATGTCGGTAGTTCGTCCACCTAGCACGCAAATTATTAAACGAACAAAAATAAAAGTCTCGTCTCGAATGCTATTATTTTCTGTCATCCTACCATATAATTACGGCATTAAATGTTTTTATAAAGTTTAAGCGTCACATTATTTTCCCACTCTATAATGTTCTGTTTGACATAATTGCCATTAATTTTATTTTGTGGAACTAACCCACACCCTTTGGATATTGACAATCTCCACCAACTTTTATTCATCTTATTTTTTTATGGTCAAAGTCTCTAATTATTGGTTTCTTCTTGTCAAGTGGAAAGGGGTTATTTGGTAATTTCACGCCCATGACGCTCAATGCATACCTTAAATAGTTGTTAGACCTACTCCATTTGTATTACCGAACCTAACATAATCCAAATTTTGTTTCGCAATAAGAACTTCTAATTTGAGTTTATTCTCTTTGTCTAGTTTTACCTGTGACGTGAGCTCTCACTCCTTAACTGGGATTTGTTGTTATAGGTTGGCGGTAACGAGCCCAGGTCGGGAGTTATCACTTTTAGTGTATGTTCTTAAGGTATTGTTTATTTAGCTTTATTGGGTCGTTTCTAGTCTGAATGAACACTTCCCTAGTGGATGTTTATAAAATTTTAAATAATTAAAAAATTAATATGGATCAACTTTGATTTTATTTATAATTACCTGAAATAATAAAATAATAAATAGTTATAAATAATTAAAATTAATTATTTGGTCAAACCCTTAAAATATAAGTCATTCTCACGTGTGCAAATCAAAGAACAGATCAGTGCATATGATACTCTCACTCACATGTCTGGAGGAACGATTTAGATTAAATAATTTATAAAATTAAAAACTGGATGATATGAATAATGTTACTGGGACAAGACACTCAATCTTATCCATATATATAGATATTTATATTTTCTTTACAGTCAAGTAAATGTGTTATAATATTCCACGAAAGTATAATACGATATAAATAATTTAAAATATATTTTGTAACTTATTTAAAAAATGAATATTGATAATTTAATTACTTCCCTAAAATTAAAACTATACTCTTTATAGTCATCCAATCATTTTTGACACATAAAATGGTAACAAAATGATATTCTCATAATGTAAATTCTTAATTTATATTTTAAGAAAAAAAATATTTTGAGTTATTTTTTTACCAAATTTAGAGAAATATAAAATACCATAATCAACGGGTTGTTCAATCAATTATGGTTTTCACTCGGGACCGTTTTTAAAAGGAGCACATCCAAACCATGAAAGGAAAAATCTCATTATTTCTCCTGCATCGTTCCCGACTCATAGGAGATGTTTTTATTTTGTCTCTGAGGAATCTTTAAAACTACCACAGCTTAGCTTTCAACTTGTTTTTATACCATCAAATGAAGTACGGAGAATCCGTCATCCTCTTCGAAACGTTTCGGGTTCCATCCGTGCTTGATACAATTTATAATAATAAATTCAATCCTTCATTTTATCGTTTTTTTTTGTAATAATAAATTATGAAATAAAGGAGTAAAATAATTAGAAAAAGAATAATACTAAAATAAAAGAAAATTCTTCCCAATTGATTTTACAGTGCAACCGAGCTCACATGAGATCGTTATGACAGGCATATCTGAACCTTCCGTCATAAAAAAACCCATCACATTTCGCACGTGGAGAGAATGAGCAGCAGGTGCAGATAGATTGAGATAGACCTGACCGCAGTGTAGTAAAACCTAAGTTATTAGTCATTATACGGACACCAAATTAAGAAAAAAGAAAAAAACATATATAAAAAGGCAAGAAAACTGACGAAAGACAAAAACGAAAAAGAAGCTGTCCAGAGGGAGAGAGAGGGCGGGGGGATAAAAGCGGGAGTAGAGAAATACTTGTGTGTGTGACAGCACAGGGGAGTTACAGTACGACCGGGTAGACCAGTCCCTAATCCAACGGCTACAATTGGCGGATCAATGAATGGCCGATTGTTCTGCCGTTTTTGTTCAGATTAAGAAAGTATTTTACATGAACCATTCTCTTTGGTGCGTCGTCTCTCTCTCTCTCTCTCTCCCAATCTCTCCCTCTCTCTCTGTAGCAGTGGGCTTCAGTCTTTTCTCTGACTCAAATTTCTATTCTTTTTCATTCTCTGGTTTTAACGTTTTGTAGGTGACGCTTTGAGCTTTGGCTTTCGGCTTAGATCTCTCTCTTGTTCTCTCTGTTAATTTTGAAGGAGAGAGGATCAGATCGGGGCGGAGGGTTGGAGGCCGTCTGATGTGCGGACTTTGACTCGGCCGTGATCCGATACCACGTCGGCGGTGAAACAGTGACGTTGAGAGAGAGTGGAGGAGTTTAGAGATGGGACAGTGTTATGGGAAGACCATTCCGACAACTGATAATGGCGTTATTCCGACCACCATCACCACCACCGTCCCTTCGCAGTCTACGCCTGACTACGGTGGCGATCCATCTCATTTTCCCTCTGGGAGTGGAGGAGGAAACGGCGTAGCGAACGTGAGGGCTACTACGCCGACAACGCCGGCGAGGACTTCGTACCCTAGCCCTTGGCCGAGTCCGTATCCACAGGGAGCTGGTGCGAGTCCTCTGCCTGTCGGTGTTTCGCCGTCGCCGGCTAGGGCTTCGACGCCGGGGAGGTTTTTTAAGCGGAGGTTTGCTCCGCCGTCTCCGGCCAAGCACATCAAGGCCTCGTTGGCGAAGCGATTTGGGTATACGAAGCCGAAGGAGGGCCCGATCCCAGAGGAGAGGGGGACGGAGCCGGAGCAGTTGCTGGATAAAAGCTTTGGATATGGGAAGAATTTTGGGGCGAAGTATGAGTTAGGGAAGGAGGTTGGGAGAGGGCATTTTGGTCATACTTGCTCTGCTAAAGGGAAGAAAGGTGAGCTCAAAGATCAACCGGTTGCGGTCAAGATCATCTCTAAAGCGAAGGTACTCTACTGTGATGTGATACGTTTCTTCTTTCCTGACTTCAATCACTTCAATTTGCTTTGTTTGCCTTGATTTGCCTGCTGTTTTGTACATTGTAGGGTTGTTTTTTAGATAATTTTTAGCTACTTCTGCATCACTTGTGCTTCTGTTTCGGAATTGGGTTCTGTTGTTCATAGATACCGATATGATTTTTGTTTGTTGTGTTGGGTCCAAATGTACTTTGGATTTGGTGTACTCAGATTTTTCTCTGTCAATGTCTCTGTCTCTCATTCTGGTTTGGGGTTGGTGGCGTTTCGGACGGTGGAGGATTGCCTGAATTAAGTCGTTAAGTTTAAGATTGCTACATGAAGTTTATAACATTTTGATGCAAAACATTTGATTTTGGGAAGTGTCAAATTGGGAGCATTGCTGCTTAATGACACGAAACTTTGGCACTCAAGATTTGGCAGCTTTGACATGAAAGTGGGATAATAGCCTAGCTGAAATTGGAGTTTGGATATGTCATACTTGTCCACTACAGAGGTTTAATAGTATTTGATTTTCTGGGTCACACATGATCTCCTCTGTGCTCCGTTATGGTACAGGGTAGGTCCTGGATATTCTAGGTGACGAAAAAATACACTGGTTTTGTGCCTGAACTTTAAGAAAACCGAGTTAGTCTAGGACATGATGAATTTTTGTTATCCATTTCGACTTAGCTCAAAAGATACTTAGTATGCGTGACCATTTTGAGGATTCTGGCATAGTTTCTAGAATTGATGCACATTTGACGTAGATTATGCTCATGTAATCCGTCACACTTGAGTTTTGGTATCTAGTTTGTCTCCAACATATGTTAGACACCTAAACCTATTCAACACCAAGATCATATATTAGTTTACAATTGCTGTTGTATGATGGTCACAGTAACAATGAGAAATAATAGGGAAAAAGTTTTGAATTTTGACTCAAAACATTTTGACATTTTTTTGGCATGTAATTTTATTTTCATCATATTTGATATTGATATTTCTCTTCTCAAAAGCGAACAGTTCATGATTTGTTTAGAATTATGCTTATAAGGTTATTAACCCTACATGCTTCATAAATATGTAACTGACTTTGTTGATTCGCCTAGGGTCTTGTTATATTATATCTTTCAATTTAAGAATTAGTTCTCGCAATACTAATAATAAGTACTAATAATTAAGAAGGAAAACAAAGGAAGATAAAACATCAGAAGTCAAGATCTCCCTTTTTATGTTGATTTATTTTTTCATTCATGAACTAAATGAGGACCATGTGCAGTAAAAAATTGCATGATGGATGCAAAAGGTTTAAAGATTGTTTTGGTGAGATGATGGAAACTAGAACTGGGAAATTCTTGAAGGTTGGCTTTTAGTTTGTATAGCAGACGTTGCCAATTGAAGAAATTTCATTGTGGCTTTCTTTAACCTTTGAGAAAATAAGGTTACCTGATGGTAGAAGAGGATAAAATTGATTATAAATAAAAACCATGGCTTTGCTAAACGGGGGTCTACATGTGCAAATTATGACAGATAATAAATATTGATGCTAGGTTTGTTGAATAAAAGAAAATTGTCTGTCTTCTTAGTGTTGTGCTTGTCAGTCTCCATGAAAATATTTTCTTGGTGTAAAAATGTCAATGATTGTAAGTCCTTGACGTGCTCGGTGCTTGGGTGATTTTTCCTCCCCCTATGTCAGTTCTTACAATTGAGTTTCACTCTTGTGAATGTACGCTTAGCCCTAGGTGGGATACTGAAGGGATTAGTGATTGCACTGCATGGGCAGGCATGTAGCGTCCATTGTAAGAGAAGAGTTCTGACTTTGCCTCGAGTACACAAGTCATAAGCTGTCCAATGTCTTTTGATCACTCCAGTAATCTCCTACATAGTTCATTAGTCCAGAATATACTTCCACTGAAAATTTGGAACATCAATGGCCAATATTTGTACAGGGTTCAACATGGAATCACTGTCATATATTATTGGAATCATTTTTTTTACAGACCATAAAAATTTCATTCAGCTTATATGTGGAATTATAAATTCAACTTAATTTACAGCATCATTAGTCTGGATAAATTCTCCTTAAATATTTTTTTTTTTTTTTTTGAGAAGAGGTATATTTCGTTGATAGATGAAATGAGGGGGAGATAAAAGCTCCCATCGTCAAAGTGAATTTCATGAAAAGTTTTCAATTGGGGAGTAAAGAGAAAAAATACTATAGTTACTGAAGGAGTGTTTACGTTTACACCCATAAAAGATTTAACAAAACCAAATCCATATAACAATTACTATTCGAAGAAACATCCTTGAAAATTCTACCAATACATTCATACCAAAGATTCCAAAAAAGAAGCTCAGTTGATAGCTAGCCACAAAGTCTTCTTAACACCACTGAAGGGATGTCTCACAAAAAACCGTAGCCAGTATGTCAGAAATAGTTTCAGGCCATACAAAATACCAACCAAAAGCTTCAATCTTATCTGACCAATACTGAGAGAGTCAAAGGAACAAGGTGCGAAATGATCGCTTTGGCATTCAGCATTTAAGCTATGCATAATACCCCATGAGAGGGAGACAAAGATGGATTTAAATATTTAAATGGACATGCATAGTAAAGTAATATCCAAGTTTGCTTGTGATGAGTTCCCACATGTATTATTGCCTATTTGAAACAAGTTCTCCCTGGATGGTGCATTGGACTACCACCTGTTATGTCTCTATTAAATCTTCCGTAATTGGAGAAGTCCATCCTTGAATCTTTATATTTTCTAGGAGGTTAAACTACCACCTGTTATGTCTCTATTAAATCTTCCGTAATTGGAGAAGTCCATCCTTGAATCTTTATATTTTCTAGGAGGTTAGACTGTCATCTGGTTCACTCTCTTCTCTCTCTAAAAGTGAACTTATAGCTCTCTAAACACTACAAATTGGTTGTATTACTTCATCTGTTCAGATGTATTCACTGCATGTATCCTTTTCTTTGGTCTATGTAAGCTCGGTTTCTTACAAAAAAAAAAGAAAAAAAAAAAAGAGTTGTATCCTTTTCTTCTGCCTCATTAATTGCATTTCCTATCATTGTGTTTCTTAAAATATCCATTTGGCAGATGACGACAGCAATATCAATTGAAGATGTTCGGAGAGAGGTGAAAATACTGAAGTCTTTATCTGGGCATAGGCACCTTGTAAAATTTCATGATGCATGTGAGGATGCCAATAACGTTTACATAGTCATGGAGTATGTCTTCCCGCTTTTCTATTTCTTATCATTCTGGATCTGAAAAATTATCTTGAACTTTTATTTCATTTCTCTGTGATACAATTGCAATTCACCATGTTGTACTACATAGGGGATGTCACAGTCGTTGTTTGAACTTTTAAGTTTCTTGAATCTTTCAAATTCTACCATATTTCTTTCTTTGCCTATCCACAGGTCATAATGGATTCAATTTGAAATATGTGAATTTTGATAATCTTATTTCTTGAACATGCAATAAATGAGCAAAATGTGGCATTCTCTTTGTTATTCGTATACAGTTTGGTCTGAACTGAATGAGTTTGGATAACCCTATATTATAAATGAGCATCAAAATGATAAACCATTACAGTTTTCTTTGTTTTTTGCAGTTCAGTTTCTGGAGATAATTTTATTTCAATTTGACGTATCTTGTTTATAATTCCATTTTAGGTTATGTGAAGGTGGGGAACTTCTAGACAGAATTTTGTCAAGGTATTCTATCTTTATCTTAACAATGATATTGTGTTGCCTTTGACTTATTTAAATTATTCTAAAGTATAATTTCCCTCATTGTAGAGGAGGAAGATACCCAGAGGAAGATGCCAAAAGTATAATTGTTCAGATTTTAAGTGTAGTTGCGTTTTGTCATCTTCAAGGCGTTGTGCATCGTGACTTAAAGCCTGAGGTCTTTTCCTTTGATCTTCTGTTTATTTATGTTTTTATTTTTTTATTTTTATAAATGAATTTTTCTCGAAGTATAAGTTTTTCAGTAAACAGTTTTTCAACTAAATTCTAGAAAACTTCTGTTGTAGTTCGCTTCTGTTTGGTTCCATACTGTTAAGGATGAGTTGGTATTTTTCCTTGGTAAGTTCTAGGATCCCACCGCAACTCGTGATAAGACTTTATTTCGAATTTCAAAGAAAGAAATCATGAGTGTTTGCGATAAATATGTCATGTCACTAGATGCAGTTACAGAGAGCTTTGTGAGACCCCCCCCCCCCCCCCCCCCCCCCCCCC
>NW_019268540.1:755215-766191 GCF_002738365.1 Cucurbita moschata
CCCCCCCCCCCCCCACGCACACACCTAAAGAAAATAAAGTTATTTCTTGTAGTAATTGTATGCCTCCACTTTTTTTCTTATGTTGTTCTTTCATGTTCTACAGAATTTCTTATTTACTTCTAGAAGTGAAGATGCTGATATGAAGCTCATTGACTTTGGTCTTTCAGACTTTGTTAGACCAGGTAACAAATAGATCTATCTAATTGTTAAATTATTTATGCTATTTGTTTATTTTTATTTTTTCTCCATCCATAGAAACCAAACTTTCATCGAGAAACAAAAAAAAAAAAAAAATTCAAGAATACAAGAGGCATACAAAAAGACATCACTTTGTCATTTGTCCTGTACTCTCGTGAACCCCTTTCTTTTGTCACAAATCACTCTACTGGCCCTATTTGGAGACGATTATTACCCCTAATATATATAAAAAACACATTGGCGGCTTTCCATTCTTATTGCAGTATTTATGCCATCCATGAAGAATAAACTAGTCTTCGTAATATTTACAATTCTAGGACTGCATTCCACCAAAAAATGCAAGATCCTTTGGTGTTGGGTGATCATAGAATCTTAATCCCAAGCTTTAATGAGAGACAAGTTTTTCTGTCCAGAAATTTCAATGTGAACTTCACTAAGATTTCAATTATTACTAGAAATTAAATTACTGTTGGAAGATCTGTATACCAATATTTTATTATTTGATTGTGATTGTACTTTATATGGATAGATTCTGACACTCTAACATATATAGCATAAATTGAATAAATAGAATAGTGCACTATGGAAATCCATACACTATTGTGAATGACTGCTGCATCTGCACTGAATGCATTTGAAAAGTACGAATTTTTGTGTAGGACAATTGTGTTACCCCAGAACATGCTACTCGAGTTGTTACATCATTAGACTGAAGTTATGTTACAGTAACTTCTCATTGTCTATTGGATGATTTACTTCTTTCCTTTTGTTATCCACATGCAGATGAGAGACTTAACGATATTGTTGGAAGTGCTTATTATGTTGCACCTGAAGTGCTTCATAGATCTTACACTCTGGAAGCAGATATATGGAGCATTGGGGTTATTACCTATATTTTATTATGTGGAAGTCGGCCATTTTGGGCGAGAACGGAATCAGGAATATTCCGTGCAGTGTTAAGAGCAGATCCTAATTTTGAAGATCTACCATGGCCTTCAGCGTCTCCAGAGGCAAAAGACTTCGTGAAGAGGCTCCTCAACAAAGATTATAGAAAGAGAATGACAGCAGTCCAGGCGCTGAGTAAGTTTTTCCTTTTGTATCTTTCCTTCTCACAAGGCCATAGAATAGGTTGAAAATGTGAAAATAGCTGTACTTTTTGAAGTTTTCTATTATCGTTTTTATATTCTCTTCGATCTCGTAACATATTAAACTAAACTGTTCTGTTTGCAGCTCACCCATGGTTGCGGGATGATACACGTCGTATACCTTTAGATATATTGATCTATAAGTTGGTGAAGTTGTACCTGAATGCTACTCCTTTCAAACGTGCAGCAATGAAGGTAAAATATTTTC
This sequence comes from Cucurbita moschata, assembly GCF_002738365.1. Lineage (NCBI taxonomy): Eukaryota > Viridiplantae > Streptophyta > Magnoliopsida > Cucurbitales > Cucurbitaceae > Cucurbita > Cucurbita moschata. Next base: position 756,767 of record NW_019268540.1, read on the forward strand.
CTTCTTTTCCTTATTCTTCTACTTCTTCTTTTGGTTTTTTGGTTGCTGGAGTCGGAAATTAATTCCGTCGTTTAAAGAAGTGATCATTTCTTATCTTCTTAATTGAGCTTCGTCTGGCTTGCCCTCTTAGTTAGTCAAAGTGATTCTCTTGAACGAAAATCTAGAAGTTTTCTATGTGGAACTTAACATTGTTTTTAATCCTCCGATCATGACATCCTTCCATTTCAGGCTCTCTCAAAAGCTTTGACAGAAAACGAACTCTTTTATCTTAGAGCTCAGTTCGCGTTGTTGGAACCAAATCAAGATGGGCGAGTTGGGCTTGATAACTTCAAAATGGTCAGTGCTTTCTTGGCCCTGCTTTAGTTTTTATAGCATAGGACCATAAATTCATCAGTCTCCTTCACTATTTGTTTTGACTTGTGAGTACACCTATGATCTAGGCTCTAAAGCGGAACGCAACGGATGCTATGAGGGAGTCGAGGGTTCATGAAATTGTAAATTTGGTATGGTTCTTTTCACCTGATGCTTCTCTTCATGCTAGATTGATAAATATAGTTATGACTTGTGATTTTGAGTCTGCTGGTTTTGGTTTCCCAACTTAATTAGGAAGTGCACCTTATAATCCCTTCATGTTGATTTGTTTAAATTCGAGTTAACCCGTCCCCAAACAAGGTCCAACGTAGAATATTAGACAGAAATTCGGGTTGATATATGCAGTAACAATGGAACAAGTGTGAAAGTTCGCATAAAATAAAACAACAAAAATTATTTTCAAAAGTTTGTTACTGTACCAACAAAAATTTGCATGCTTCCCATTGCTGAAATAAGATACGTTTTTCAGCTAGAGCCTCTTGCCTTCAGAAGAATGGACTTCGAGGAGTTCTGTGCTGCTGCAATCAGTACCCATCAATTGGAAGCTCTCGACCAGTGGGAGCAGATAGCTTGCGTGGCCTTCGAGCATTTCGAGCGCGAGGGAAACCGGGTGATATCAGTTGAAGAATTAGCTAGGGTCCGTTAAAAGCTTGCTCTTTTAAGAATCATGAATAATTTTAATCTGTACATGCTTTCTAACTGTATTCTGTGTGTACAAACGCAGGAATTGAACCTCGGTTCGACAGCGTACTCGATCCTCAAAGAATGGATTAGAGGAGATGGAAAGCTTAGTTTTCTTGGGTATACAAAGTTCTTACATGGTGTCACCCTACGTAGCTCAAATACGAGACACCATTAGTGTTTCTTTCTTCCCTTTTTTTCTTCTTTTTTGAAGTCTTCATTATATATTCAGTTAAAAGTTGGTGAGTTGAAGATTGTAGGGGCACTTCAGATTCTTTTTTCCCTCTTTGGGGGTGGAAATGTGTATAAAATTGAATGTTTAGTGAAGGCAATTGCAAGGGATTGTTGAGTCCACATAATATATCACCAAAAGCTATCAATGCTTCACAGTCTCCTTCCCTTTTTTACTATTCTAACACTCTTTCCATTTTTTTTATTTTTTTGTTATTGAGATCTCCCATCGATTAGAGGGACGAGTGCCAAGTGCCAGTGAAGTCCTAAAGGAGATGAATTGTGAGATCCTACATCGGTTGGAGAGTGAAAGGAAACGTTGTTTATATAAGGATATGGAAACTGCTGACTATCTGACGCCTTTTAAAAATCTTGAGGAGAAGTCTAAAAAAGACAATATTTGTTCACGGTGGACTTGAACTTGTAACTGTTACACTGTCAATGCTCCACCGTCTAATAAGATAAATAGCTCACTTTGACCTCAACCGGCTATGGTGAGCTTATGTCTAGCACCGATTTTACCAATCTTCTAGAAGGTTCGAATTTTCACTCAATCCGCTGAAAAGACTTCCAACTTTTCATATAACACATATTAAGAATAGTTGTAAAACTAAGAATATGTATTTGAACAAAACATATCAGATCAATATGGAGCAAGTCAATTCTTGATAAATAAGAACATAAAAAGGGTATGATATAGTTGTACATACGAAATAAGAGAGGTAGGGACGGATTGAAATAAAGATTTGATCGAGAACCACAAACGAAGAGGACACATCTTGATATTTGTGTGGACATGCTCATGATATGCTATTGCTTGTCCCCTAAATTTGCCTCCCTATCAATACCTACAACTTCTCATTACTTTAGTTTGTTCCAATTATTTATTATCTTGTATGAATAATTTTCAATATTATTTATGAAATTAAAAATTTTCAACTTAAATGAAAATTATATATCCAAACCCTCTATATATCCAAACCCTCCATGGATTGCTTAGTTATGAGCTGAAAAGAAAGTTATGGCCAAAAAACACACAAACAGCCACCTCCCTACACAAACACTCCAAAATTGCTTCAAATTCTTCACCCATTGATCCTTTTTCCCCCCAATTTCCTTCAAATTTTGAGCTAAAAATGGTGAGTAGGGAGAGATCAAGCCAAGGGAGCCCCAAATTGGGTGTCCCAAAGGGGCATTTGGCTATAAAAGTTGGGCATCAGAGTGAAGAAAAGCAAAGGTTTGTGGTGCCTGTCTTGTATTTCAATCACCCTTTGTTCATGCAGCTGCTCAAGGAGGCTGAAGAGGAGTATGGCTTTGATCAGAAGGGAACCATCACTATTCCTTGTCATGTGGACCAATTTAGGTATGTTCAAGCCTTGATTGATCAAGAAATCTCCTTCCATTCTCCCCATCTCCTCGTTCCGTGCTTTCGGGTTTGACTCTTCACCCTCTTCTCGAGACTATTTGATAAATTATTCAATGAGGTCGCTGCACTGAGGCTACCGTCTTGTCTCGTCTCATCTCATCTCTCTAAAGATGTTAGCTTGAACTGTTCTCTTTGTCCGTGTCTAAATGTATAAAATTGGTTGAACTGTTCTCTTCGTCTGCGTCGTTGAATAATTTGGTTCGTCGCAGTAAAATTTTTTTTTTCACCTTTTGTAGGGGTGTGTAAATTTTGGGAGATAGGTGATGAAAGCAACAAGTGTAAAAAATGGAATGGTTAAAGTGAATTGAGCTGAATCCATAAAATGTGTGTTAACACTCAATTATGGTACCGTAAAAATTGATTTTTTTTACGTGGGGTGAGAAATTTTATACCAGTTGAATTATCGAATAGATTACTGTAAAAGATTATTCCGTTAAGTTCAAATATATCAGAATAGACTACTCTAAAAGATTAGGAAAAAAAAAGTATTAAAAAACGTTTAGAAATCAATTTACAGCAAGCAAATAAGCAACAACCATGGTTTTTATAGCATATAACCCGTAAAAATTGACAATTAGTAATATTACCTACCGTACATTTTGAGGTATTTTAGCTTTGATAAGTATAAATAAGATTTTGGTGAACAATCACACATCCCGAGCTTGATATAAAAAAAATAATAAAAGCCTATCTAACGTGAAAACAAGTAAAAAGAGTTTGAAACGGACATGCAACCACATGCAACATGTCCTATATAAACATGAACGTGACATCTTGTACATAACCACAAGTAACACACCTTGGACAACCATGATCATGACACATGACGCACACCTAGAAGTGTGTCTGTGCCTAGCTATGCCCCAACCACTATGCTTGCATGGTCATCTCCATAGCGTGCACGACCCAACTACTTGCTCCATGTGCACAACGGCCACCTAAAACATGCCTCGTCTAACGGCCAACACCGTGCGCCAACCCTTTGCCAAATGCAACTTGCTCTGTGCCACTCTGCACACGGCGAATGTAGCAAAGCCTCGAGCAGTGGTTGGGGAATACCCTAAACTCACCATGTACCGACTTTGCCAAGCATTGTCCTACTTCGACAAGAACAAGGAATAGTTGGAGACCTCCTAACCGCACCCACTTAATGTACGTACTGCATCGGTAGGTGCATTTACATCATATTAGGTCTGAAGGTACGTATGGGTCCCTATCACTAGCAACGTGTCACTCCATGCGCTGTTCATACTCTCACGAGTCTACATTACACGCCAAGTCACGACTTCTACCCAGAAATACTTCGTAGATCATTTCTCGTGATTCTTCAAGTAATAGAACTATGTTAATCTAATCTTTAATTTTCACGAAGGGCTTGAGATGAGATCTGGCTAAAATCATTAGGAAAATTATGGATTTTGTAACGCCCTGATTTCGGGCTAGCAAATATTGTCCTCTTTGGGCTTTTCCTTTCGGGCTTCTCCTCAAGGCTTTAAAATGCGTCTCGTAGGGGAAGGTTTCTACACCCCTATAAAGGGTGTTTTGTTCTCCTCCCCAACCAATGTGGAACATCACAATCCATCCCCTTTGGGGCCAATGTCTTCGCGGACACTCTTTCCTTTCTCCAATCGATGTGGGACCCCCGCCAAATCCACCCCCTTTGGGGCCAGCGTCCTTAGCACACCATCTCATGTCTACCCCATTTGGGAAACAGCCTACTCGCTGGCACATAGTTCGGTGTCTGGCTCTAATACCATTTGTAATGTCCCAGATCCACCGCTAACAGATATTATCCTCTTTGGGCTTTCCGTTTCGGACATCCCCTCAAGGCTTTAAAACGCGGTCGGATAGAGGAAGTCCCTTATAAAGGGTGTTTTATTCTCCTCCCCAACAAACGTGGACATCACAGATTTTCTCCTTATTTTTCATTTCATTTTATTTTAATTCATATCTTCGGTCCTACGATCACGATCAGTGTTAGTCCAAGAAAATGCATTAAATATTTAAAATTTTCAGGATCGAGATAGCTAACAAAAAGAAATCTCTTCTCATTCTCCTTCTTTCAGTTCAATCGAGCCAAGTTCCGAGCAAGGTCGAAAAAAAGACGAAACGTGAAGGGATATTGAGTATTTTACATGAGCACCACGTTTAAGTTGGTTCCATTTATAGAGCAATAATAACCCTTTGAAACAGTAATCAAAATAGGGAACAGTTCAAGAGCTTTAAATGATTTGAGGCCATGCCTTTGTTTCAGTGTGTTTACATGCATTGTTTCTTCGCTGGCATTCTCCTTCTCTTCTCTCATCATCATGCTCTTTTGTTTCTAACTAGTACCATTCTATCATGCCCTTCCCAAGTTTATTCCTCGACCCCGGTTCCGATCTTCAAACGTTCAATATTGTTTTCGTGTTTAGTCAGTTTTCTAACCTTTGAAAAGTCGACTTTTGAAAGCCTGTATCATAATTTTCTTATTTCTTGACATCCGAGTAAAACAGTGGTACATGAATGAACCGAGACCACATCCGAATCAAAGGGATCCTAAAGATAAGATAGCTAAGAACAACACACTGCATCTTCCTTTTCAATGGCTCAATTATAGGGATCCTATGTCGGGTGACCTCTTGGAAATTTTCGTAAGCTATATGTCAGTGACAACAAAACATGTTGGAATGACTCATGTTGGTCTGTGGGGATAGTCTTCACTCTTAAGAAGCTAGGAGTAGATAACCCGACCGTGTCGTAAGGGAATGTCGAGACCATCAAATGTCGAATTTGGATTCCAAATCTTAGTCATTGACAGTAAAATAAAATAATAGAATTCGAAATATGTTTTAATGGATAAACAAACATAAATTTCTTGTTCCCTTGCAATTTAAAGACATTAAATTTCACATGAAAATTAGTTTTTTTTTTATTTATTTTTTTTAACAATTAAATATCAATTATTGTATTCCTATGTACAAATTTTATTATTTGTGGAGGCATGACCACTTTAATAATATTTAATTTAAAAAATAAACCTATGAATTTATTTATAAAATATGAGTAAACTTATTTTTAAAATATTAAATATATATCTATTTAATATTTTATTAATCCTTGATTTATTTTAATGAGAATTTTTAAAATGTAATTAATTATACATTTTTTATAAATTTGGGCTTTTCTTGCCTTTTTCCAAGCCCAAGGCCCAAATTAAAAATAAATAAAAATATATATATAAAGATACCTAATATATATAAAAGAAATTATACTATACAACAACTTTGTTGACTCAATGATGACGTCATCAGGTAACTCCATAGGCCTCATCAGTGTGACCCCCTTGGTGAGACGACACATATAAAATTCTCTTTCTTCATCCCGCCTTAGGAATTACCTTTAAAATTCAGATAAACCCTGAAATTAAAAATGGGTAATTCTGAACCGGAGGCTCGTCCGCCTATGAATTCTTCCAAGTAGGCTAATATAAAAATGGTCGAAACGACTTGTCCATAGCACATTCTTCAAAAGGTGACTTATATCCAATTCAATTAATGAAAAACTGTAAAATTTTACTGCACTGATCGTACGATTTGGTTGAGTAGCATATTGATACTCTCTCAATGACTAAGACTTCAAATGAAAAAGGAGTCGAGCCTCGATTAAGGGAGGTGGTGGATGAAAGTCCCACATCGGATAATTTAAAAAATGATCATGGGTTTATAATCAATGAATACTCTCTCCATTGGTACGAGACATTTTGGAGAAGCCCAAAACAAAGCCATAAAAGGTTAAAGTGGACAATATCATATCATTGTGGAAAGTCGTGTTCATCTAACATGGTTTTGAGTCTAACCTTTGAACGGATTTCGAACCGAAAAACACTAGAACTTTGGATCAAAAGTCTCTTTCTAGTTTTCATACAAGTTAAGTTCATAAAGATTTGGGTACAAATCACACAGCTAAGACATAAGAATCATTAGCGGACGACTCGAGTTGTGAAATCGAAAACGCGTCGGTTCAACAACCAGAATCGAGTCAAAACAAAACAAAACAAAAAAAGGAACAAATTAGATCTAAATCAAAGGGTTAGGGAAACTGATAGGTTAGAACAAGATGAACAAATCCTTTGTTGTAAGGAACACAAACCCTAACCCTAAGAAGGGTTGAAAACTGATATGTTAGAACAAGATCATGGCATGAAAAATGATACCCACAATTTGAACATCACCCATCATTGTAACTGGATTGATATCAACTCATGAACTCATGAACGCCAAGACATGCAAGAAGAGAGAGAAACAGAGCAAATAATGAAGCAAAAAAGGGAAAGAAAGGCATGATTACAAGATCTAAGAGGGCAAAAAAAGAGCCAATAATGATGAAGAAAGAGGGGATTTTGGGCAGACTCCCAACTGAAAGTCAAAAAGGAGCTTCATCATCACACCAATCTGCACCAACCCATCTTAATTAATTCACTTCCAAACATTATATCCTCATAAATCCAACCCAAAAATGGAAATTTTTAAAACAAAACCCGAACCTCGTCGTTGTCGTTGCCGTCGTTGAGGGGCGGTGGAATTAATTGGGGGGAATGAAGCCTGGTCCGACGACACTGAAACTAAGAGGGTTAAGAAAAGCGTCCTCGAGCCAGACAACATTCCCCTCAAAAAGAAATCGACGAAACCCTAAGACCCGAGAGAGAACCGAGGAGGAAGAGGAGGATGGAATGGGGATAGAGATGGTGGGGGATATAAAAAGAAGAGAGATATGAGGGACTAAATTGCAAGGGTAAATAGTGTAAAAAGACAAAAATTTAGGGGTAGATTTAGAGAAAACCCACCTGGTTTTTCACTTCCAGAAATCTTGTCTCACAAAACCCTATTTCTATGAATTCTGCACATCAACACCGTTGGATTTAACACATGACCTTGATGTGAACTCCTCGTACATGTATCTGTGACAGACATTGACCATAACCATTGCTCATCCTTCACACCCTTTTCCCCTAATTTTACCCTAATTTTGCCCTAATTTTCAACTCCTCGTACGTCATCGATAGTTGCTACATCGTCATTTCGAGGGCTAATTATACGAGCTCTAAATTAAAACATGTTTAACTTTAAGTAATTTCATGTTCGGTAACTTTCTAAAAAATTTAGTATATGAGCGAGGATAAATGCTGTTCAAATAACTCGTGTGGTTTCCGAGAACAGTCTGAAAGTACTATTGGGTGTCAAATTTCAATTACAAACCCTAGTTCTCGAATGACTCATGTTGGTTTACGAGGACAATCTTCACTCTTGAAAGTAGTTCGTAGCAAGAAATTTCAGGGTTATTAGGTGTTGAATTCCAATTATAAACCCTAGTACGAATGGCTCGTGTTGGTTTACGAGGACAATCTTCACTCTTGAAAGTAGTTCGTAGCAAGAAATGTCAGGGCTATTAGATGCTGAATTTCGATTACAAACCCTAGTTCGAATGACTCGTATTGGTTTACGAGGACAGACTTTACTCTCAAAAGTAATTCATCGCAAGAAATGTCAGAGCTAGTAGGTGTCGAAATCCAATTACAAACCCTTATTCGAATTTTCGATAGTTTTCACTCTAAGAAGCAGTTCAAGACAAGTAGGTAACGTGGTCACATCGTGAAGATACAAGACAATGTCGGGTCACCCAGTAGAAAATCTAATTTCGAATACGATTCGAAAATTAAAAAAAATTAAATAATTAAAGAAAAAAAAAAGAATTATAAAGAGGAATCATTCAAAATGAAAGAAGGTTACAAGTAGAAGTGGTTGAGAGGAGTGGTTGAGTAATTGAGCTGCCCGATAACAGAAAACCCCATTAAATATTTTTTGTACTATTTACCTATAAAAAAAAATTAAAATAAATAAACAAATAATAATTATTTTATTATGCTGAAATAGAAAAATAAGGGACCCTCGGCTGGCGTGTCACTTTTCGACAGAGCGGGGAATACGAGGCCATGACCGACACATCGGTCTTTGGGCCCCACTTTTCCCCCTTTTATTATTTTTTTAATATTCAAATCTTTTTGACCTTTTATCTCAATAAATAAATTAATAAAAATAAACCTTTCCTCCTTTTATTATTATCATTATTATTAAATCATTTTTAATTTATTATTATTATTATTATCATTATTCCTACTCCACTTCTCTCTTTCATTTTTTTTCCTCACTAATTTTATTATTATTTAGGTTTGTTGAATTTGGTAGGGCAAAAACGACACCGTTTTAAAGTATCCTAAATTTTAAATTCTTTTGTTTTTTAATGAAATTAAATATATTAAAAATTACCCAATGGGTTTTATATTTGAGATTATTTACAATTCTAGGACAGTAGATAATTAATGTTACCATTAAATAAGAAAAGAAATTAATATTATATTAAAATTAATTAATATATGGACAGAGACTAGGCATTATACGAGTAATAATGTCACACAATGCCATGTATGTCTCTGAAATTACAAGCATTCAATGCCCTTGATTTCCCAATGTCGTTTCATCATCATATTATCATTATTATTATTATTTTCCAAATTTTCGATTTTTTTTTTAAATATTAATCATATTTGATCGTAAAATTTTATGAGTGAATAAATCATTTTTAAATTTTTAACGAAGAATAATAATAAAATTTAAGTAAAAAAAATGGTGGAATTTCTCGACTCTTGGAATGTTTTTTTTTTTTTTTTTTTTTTAAT
>NW_019268540.1:767145-771117 GCF_002738365.1 Cucurbita moschata
ATTTTTTTTTTTTTTTTTTTTTGTAATGATTAGTTAACGGGTACTAGGAGGGCACAATTCTAATAATTTAGATACTGGACTTGTAATATGATCGAAAGGATAAACAAGAACGGTGAGGCTAAAATGGGAAGAAACCCTTAAACGAAGAACAGAAGTTGCACGGGTTGAAAATAGAATGAGAAAAGACGAGTTTCTTCTCTCTTTTATTTCGAACTTTTAACTATGATTAATAGAAAATGTTATGTTATAATGAGTATAACTCAATAGCAGTTGACATATATTATACCATCCCACGTCGAGTGAGACGGGAAATGAATAATTCTTTATAAGAGTGTGGAAACCTCTCTGTAATGGGTATGTTTAAAACGGTGAGGCTGACAACGATACATAACGAGCAAAAGTAGACCATATATGCTGGGTTTGGGCTGCTACAAACGGAATTAGAGCCAGACACCGGGGCAAAAAGCAGACAATGAGTCCTAGATGGGTGAATTGTGAGATCCTACATCGGTTGAAGAAGGGGAACGAAACATTCGTTATAAGGGTGTGGAAACTTTTCCATAATAAACGCGTTTTAAAATCATGAGACTGACGGTGATACGTAACGCGTCAAAGCAAACAATATATGCTAAAGATGAGTTTGAGCTGTTATATATATGATCGACCAAGAGGAAAAAGACTCGAATCCTTGTTGTTGAGGTAAAATTAAAGTAACGGGTCAACGGGGGCAATGGGCACGAAAGGTTATAACATAATGGAGCACGGAAACAAGGACGAGGAGGCTAAAAGGGGAGAAACCCTAAAATGAAGACGCCCGGAAGAAGTGGAGAGAGAGAGGGGGAGGTGACAAAGGGAGAGGACGAGACAAGCTACAGATTTCAACGCTTTTCTTTCACTTTCTTCTTGAAAATTGTGTGTTCTCTAAACAAAACAAAAACAAACAGAGAAAGCAACAACACGTAAATGTCAAATCCCTCACACCTCAATTATCATATAATTATATCATCTCCACCCTCTCCTTTATTTATTTATTTATTTACTCTTTTTTTTTAAAAAAAAAAAAACAAAATAAATCAACAATTTACATTACGATCTCTAAGGTCAACCCACGAGTCAAAACGAAATAAACGTTAACAAGCATACAGAACTGTGAAATCTCATATTGATTGGAGAGAAGAACAAAATATTTTTTTTTTATAACAGATGCATTTTAAAAGCGTAAAGAGCACAATATTTACTAGCGGTGGGCTTGGGCCGTTACAAGAACAACCAATGATCTTCATGGAGAAGCAACATTTAGCAAACATATGATTATGTGATCTGAGATTATTGATAGAAGGCATGAGCTTGATGGATATGTTCCGTAAATAACTGTACACTTGACTGCTCTTTGCAAACATTTGCATGTACTAAGATGGCAAATCCCGGCTAGCTTCATGACCCAAGAAGGAACTTGAGCTGGAGAGATGCCCCATGAGAGCATCTCGCCCCGAATTGACCTGTTGAAGAGGAAATAGAAGAAAAAAATGCAAGCACAAGACTCGATAACCTCACTAAAAAGAACATATGTTCCGTAAATAACTGTACACTTGACTGCTCTTCGCAAACGTTTGCATGTACTAAGATGGCAAATCCCGGCTAGCTCCATGACCCAAGAAAGAACTTGAGCTGGAGAGATGCCCCATGAGAGCATCTCGCCCCGAATTGACCCGTTGAAGAGGAAATAGAAGAAAAAAAAATATATGCACAAGACTCGATAACTTCACTAAAAAGAAAATAATGTCAAAATTAATCCGTTAATATTTTTCTCTTTTTCTTGGGTAGGTATTAGTTGATATCTTGTATTTTATTTAAACTTGTGAATATCAATAAAGATTGAACCTTCCATTCCAATTTTATTTTTCATTATTAAATCTGTATTCTTTTAATAATATTTTTATATGTATTTATTTTAACAAATTTAGTATTAAAATAAAATAATTTAACAATTTTTTTAGTACAAAAATCGCGGGGTGAAATATGGGAGAATATATACTTCAAATATGTTAAATCGGGTCGGGTTCGAGTAAGTTTGAATCCATAACAGAGGTCAAGTACCCGTTTTCTTGTCCGGGTCATTGAAGAAGAGCGGAGTTTCACGCATTAGCTCTGGACTTTGAAGGATCATACCACGAAGGTTGTTCAGTTCAGGAAGCGAATCAGACGGAAGTTTCGAGAAGATGCCGGTCATGGAGAAGCTGAAGATGTTCGTAGTTCAAGAGCCTGTGGTGACTGCATCGTGTATCATCGGTGGAATTGGTACTCTTTCCTGTTTAAAAGCCCTAAGTTTTGTTCAATTTTTTCTATTTTCTTTTGATCGATGGGATTAAATCGTATACTTGTTTTATTTTTCGCTCAGATCTATCTATGGGGAACAGCATATATTTAAATGTTTTTTTTTTTGGGAATTCTGTATAATCTAGGATCGAAGAAACAATCACGATTGCAAACTCCTTATTTGACTAAATAGATTTTCGTATTTGAATCCTTTTGGTCGGATGCAGTTTTTCCAGTAAATAATTTGATTCTATGTTGGTATTTATTGGTTTAAACACATATAAGTGTTCGAGATTGGAGTTTTAAACTTCCATTCAAGCTGTGGCAATGAACTTCTGCAATGTGTTTCAATTCCTGGTTTTTGAGGCGTCTCTATTTTCATCCAAGCATGCTAACTAAGCGAGGTTGGAACTTGATCAAGATTCCTAGTAGTTTAGTTATTAAAGTTCTAAGAGGGAAGCATTGTAAGAATGGAAAACTTATCCTCGAGTAATGGTGGTTGTAGGTTAACCATTCCCACATCTGCAAAGTGTATTTTGGGGGAGAACTTTTAAAGAAGAGGATTATATTGAAATTGGGAATTAAATGTTAGTTGACATGGCCTCTAACCATTGGCTTTCTAGTGCTGTTAATGCAATTTTTTCCTTTGCCCCTCCTGGCTAGTGTTTTGGAGGGCATGAAGTTAGGACTTAAGCTAGAGGCACAAAAAAGGTGAGAGCTTTTGCGAGGTGAAACCACAATTTGTGTATAAGATCCCTCAAGTATGAGATAGGGAAAATTAAGGATTAACTATTAAAGAAAAACAACAGTTCACGTACAAAGATTACACAAAATCTTACAAATAATAAAGTTCAAAATTATGTTGCAGATACCCTAAAATGACAACCGGTCATCACTAAATAGGTCCGTATCTTCATTTTTCCCAATAACTAGTCCTATGTGCTTCCTCACCTTTTGACAAGACTCATCAAATGTTGGAAAAGGGTGGAAAAGTACAAGTCCTTGGAAAGTCAAAAAAACAAGAGGGAGAAGAGGAGATATGAGTAAGAAATAGAGTAAAATAGATGCAATGTTTACATTTACAATACTTTGAAGCAAATCTGGAAGAGGGATGTTAAGATTACTAAAGCTGAAATGTAAAATGTGTTTAAGAAAAGGTTAAATTCAACAATCATGATGAAAAAGAAAGTAGAGAGGAGGAGATGTAAGATAGAAATAGAGCAAAATGGATGCAATTTTTACATTTAAAATAATTTGGTTTAGTTTTACCATTTTGAAGTTCAGGGGTTCGTTTTTTTTGTTCATTTTTTTAGAGTTTGAGGGTAACTTTTACACTTGAAAGTTTAGAGGTGCAATTGTTACAACCACCATACTTTGGAGGTGGTTTCTTCCACTTGCCCTTAAGTTTACTATTCTCTTATCCTTATTTGTTAAGGAATTGCCCTGTACTTTCTTCAGACTTCTCAAACTACCCTCTAGAATGGCTGGTGGAACACATCATGTCACTACATCAGAAACTACACATTCCACAGTTTTTGCAATGTCTGTCTCGCTTTAAGCACATTAGAAACAACCATTTATCTTTTCCTCAGAAAATAATCTGTTGGCTAATATTCGACTTTTCGCCTCCCCCTCCCCCTCCCCCCCCCCCCCCCC